>NC_047662.1:68177797-68477797 GCF_011762505.2 Arvicanthis niloticus
TTTTTCCTTGCATTCCTGGCAATAGAACAGCAAACTGCCTACTATGAACCGCCTCCCAATGCCCCACCCCACCTTCACTTTGAGAAAGGTTAACTAAATTGCTTAGGTTGGCCTTGAACTTCTGATCTTCCTGAGTAGCAGAGACTCAAGATCTGTGTCATTAGACCTGGCTTAATTGAATGTTAGTACTGTACCCTGCCTAGTGTTTGGCAGTAATCAATGTTTTACAAATCAGTCTGCTCAGCATGCTCCAGCATAAAGAGACTAGCGGAGTTTTACCACTTGTTTTATTCTTACATCTAGTATTTTAAAATATCCATTTCTCTTGGATTTCTAACCTCAGTTCTCCCCCTCCTTTTATTAAAAATAGATTATTTTCTCTTAGAGTAGATCCTGATTACAGTTTTCCCTCCCTCTATTTGTCCTAGTTCCTCCTTGCCTCCCCTTTCTTCTGGGTCCACACCCTTTCTTTCCCTCATTAGGAAAGAACAGGCTTCTAAGAGATAACAATGCAACATAACAAAATAAAATATAATAAAATAAAACAAAAACCAGCAATCAAAGTCGGAGAAGGTAAACCAACAAAAGGAAAAGCCCCAAGAGAAGATACAAGAATCAGAGACACACTCAGGAATCTTATAAGAATACAAAACTGACATCCATCTCGGCCCTATGTATGCTGCTTCGGTCTCTGTGAGTTCCTCTGAGCTCTGCTTAGTTGGTGGAGAGGGCCCTTTTCTCCTTGTGTCCTCTATCCCCTCTGGCTTAGACACTTTGTCTACCTCCTCTTCTGCAGGTTCCCTGAGCTCTGAGGGGAAGAAGCAGATAGAGGCATCCATTTAGAACTGTATGTTCCAAGGTCTGTCTGTTCTGTCTGTCTTTCTCTCTATATATTTGTCTCACTCTCTTTCTCTCCCTGCTTCATTCTAAACTCTTCGTCACCTTTGCCTTCTGCATTGATGTTTATGTTGAACAACCATTTAGAGACTCCTGATTATCTACTTGATGTCCCCAAGTTCTTTTCTTTCTTTAAACTTTTAAAAAAACTTTTTTGTGAATCAGTATTTTGACTGCATGTATATATGTGCACTATATGTGTTTCTGATACCCTAGGAGGTAAGAAAAAGGTGTTTGCTATTCAGGAACTGAAGTTATGCATGGGCTAAAAAACTTTAAAGGCACTAGGAACTGAATTCAGGTCCTCTGGGAAAACAAGGATTGCTCTTCACCACTCTCTGTCCAGCCTCAGGCTGTTTTATTGATAATTGGTCATTTGCACACATTTGTGCAATGTCTCCTGTAGGTGTCATTCAGTGCGTGTCTGTGCAGTGTCTCCTTTCAGCACATCTGTGACGGTCTGCTGTAGATACATCTCCAAAGAAAAAGGAAACAACTGAGTGACCAGTTGTACTTTGCTGCAATTTATCTTCTAGTATTTGACATTTTCTAGGACCATTTCAAATTCAGTGTGTCTGTAAGGAACACATTTTCAGCAGTCTAGGAAACTGAAATTCCTCTCCTTTACTGCTGTCCTTTCAGCTAGCAATCTCACAGTATATCTAGTGTCTCAGATTAACAACTTTGAGAGTCAGCCTCTGTTGATGTCATTTACCTGTCTTCTCTGCTCTTGGATTTGACTGAGTCTTTTTGAGTTGTTCTAATGAAGTTGTCTTTCTGTTTTCATCTTGCTAGTCCCCTGTGCTTGATTCCAGGTGGTTTTTGCTTGTTTGTTTGTTTTGTTTTTCTGTTGTATGGTGTTGTAATGCTGTGGTTTCTTTTATTTCTCTGGGAAATTATTTACCCTATTGCCAAGATTGTTGTTGGTTTGATTTTTTTTTTAATATAAGTTTTAAGGTCTCCCATTTTGCATCGTTCTGCCTTGTATGCTCTGCTTTGCCTGCAGGGCAGTACCAAGCAGGTCATGGAAATACTGCTTTCCTGCCTCCTCTTATTACCTCACTGAGACCTGTCACCATGCTGTCATGTGATCTTCTGCATTCTTTATGGTTTCTTGCCTTAGCACGTATCCTTTCCTTAACAAGAAATTCCACTTCTTCTGGATCCCTTCTTTTCTCTGTTCATCCTCCAGAGGGGTTGATGTGTCTCATCTCCTCCAGATTCCTATTGATTCCTGGTGATACTGTTGGGTGCCTAGCACATCCCAGTATGGTGCTAAGTCGTCTATTCTGCTCGGGGATCAAATGGTAGGCTTGTGTCCTTATTCTTCACCATTCTTGTGCTTTCAGTCACCATGCCAGGCAAATGAAGAGTTTTATACAGTTTGGACATTTATCTTTAATTTTAAAAAGATTGAAATTAGATATGAGAATATGTAATCACTGGTCCCTAAATTGTTTGTGAAGAAAAAAGAGATGCAAAATGTACACACAGGAAAGCAAGAGGCTTAAGGTTGGAAACATGAGTATTTAAAAATGTACTGTGATGTTTGAGAATTATTTGATCATTAAAAACTGTTAGAAATAAAGCTTCATGCTTGATCCTGCTGAGTAATGGCAGTGTCTTACTTTATTTGACATTGGGGAGTGTGGCCATAGTGGTTTTCTAGCATGTGTAAAGCCCAAGTTATGACTACTATTGGCTGTCAGCATGACAAAATGTAGACATACTCATGGGACAAGCTTGTCAGCACACCTATGGGGTATTTTCTTGATTAGGTTAAACTGCGGTGGGAAGACCCAGCTTATAAGTAGGTGTCACTATTTCTTGGGTTTTGATCCCTCACTGTGGAAAAAAGAAAGAGTGAACTGAGCACAGGCACTGAGGGCTCTTTGCTTCTGAGTTTGAGCAGAGGAGTTGATGCTCTTTGCTTCTGAGTTTCCAGCCATCACACTGTAGTCACCTGCTTCATGCTCCTATTGCTTTGACTTCTTTGCCAGGGCGGAATGGACCCTTGAAATGTGAACTGAAAGAAACCTTTCTCTCTTGAGTTGTCTCTTAGAGTATCTTGTCAAAACAATAGGAAAAGAAAGTTAGATTCTCTGTGTTATATTGGAATACCAAAAGAGGAGAGGAGGGTGAGGTGGAAGAAAGTAGTCCTTTGAAGGAGAGTGGAAACCTGGCATCTGAGCTTGTCTTGTTGCTAATTCTCCTGATGCCTCACATCTAGGAAGATTTCAGTGTTTAGTTAACACTTGATGTAGTAAAACAGTTGTTAATTTTGGACTTGTTAGGTTGTGTCAATGTCTACATTTCTAGATTAATATGTATAATTTTATTTTGTAATTGATTCTCTAAAGCAACCAATGACATCAGTTTATGTTATATGATGAATATGGTAATAAAAATGTCAGACACCTCTGTAACATTCTTAAGTGCTGAATTATTTTTTTCTGACAGTCAAGCTACATGCTTTGCTCCATGTGTCTTCTGTGTTTTTCAGCTTATTCACTTTCTTACAGGCTCTTCCTTCCCACCTACAATTGCTTCCCCTTATGCTGTTATGCTAAGTCAGAACAAGGCTCTTCCCATGAATCTCTCTGCTTAATAACACTTTATGTCAGTACTTAGACAAAACTGAATTTTGAAATTTGAAATTTGTCAGGTTAAGTTCTACTTCTTTCAACCCCCACAGGGCAGGGATAGTTTCAGGACTGTAGATGGTATACAAGGTGTTCCTTTTATACTACTGAGTACACTACTGAGGAGATGACACAGTGGATAAAGTATTTCAATGCAAGAATGAGGACCAGAGTTTGGATCCTCAGAGCTTACATAAACAATCCAGGAAAGATTGGAGGTCTCCTAAGTCTGACAACTGGGAGCCAGAGGCAGAACTGTCTGGCTAGACTAGTTGGGTGTCCATGAACTCTGGGTTCAGGTAAAGACCTTACATCAATTAAAAAATAAAAAGCAGAGATCTGTCAAGGATGATGGCTAATATCAACTTCACGCCTCCAAATACATAAGCACACATGCACTCTTACACACATGTAAACACACACACACACACACACACACACAAACACACCCTGCTATATACAAAAAAGAGTTTTCAGTAAATGGGAAAGGTGTCATAAAATCTTTTTCTTTGCCACATTGATAATAATGGGGTAGTTTACTGTTTTTACTCTAGAAGTGAGTAACTTTAATTAAATTAAGGACTTACTGTGATAGCTGTTGGAAATACAAAAATACAGAGATTAATATGCAGTTATTACATCCAATACAAATTAGTAATCAAAGTAGTTTTATATGTCTATTGCTTGTCTATTGTTTTGTATGTCTATTTGCAAATGTTAACTATAGCTGACGTTACCAAGTGGTTAGAGCAACTCAAAGAGGTCAATACCCAACCTAGGATCACATAATTAAGAAAATGAAGTGTTTATCTAAGAGAATTATCTAAAAAATCAACTAAGAAACTTGCAAAGCCCAGCTATCTGGAAGCATAGAACCGTTGCCTGTATTACATTATTACTGTTAGAAGGCAAAAGTAGGACTTGGTGCTGGGGAGTACATATCATCAGCTCAAGGGAACAGGAACATATGATACATATTTCACATATTTTAATTATATACAGTAAAAACCATGTGCATACTGTTTTGTTCCCAGGATGAGTCATTATTACTTTACATTATTACAGTAGATGGAATGGCAAGTAATACTTAGGTGCAGTTTTGTGTGTTTTTCAAGGTGGCTTTCTCTGTGTAACCCTGGCTGAACAGCATATTTTAAAAGCTCCAAATAGATGAGGTGTTGCTTTTGTTTGTAGATTATAACTCTCTCTACATTTTAGATATTTCACTGTTAATATGTTTAAGGAGTATTTGATGGTGGATTGTGATTGAGGAGCAGGGTTACTTTTCTCAATCAGAAAAATGAAGTAGGATATGGCCATGGCTTTAATCTTTCTTCCTTATTTCCCCCTTCCCCCCCCCATTTCCAAATTCATTCTTAGCCAAATTAATTTTAAATAAGTTTTGCCGTTTTATTATATAAAGTCTTCATATGTGAATTTTAGTGTCTTGAGGCACACAATGATGGCTAGCTACAGTAAAATCTCCAGAGTTGTGCTTCTGTGTCTATAAAACCTGGTGTTAGCAGGCTTAGAGATAAAATTTAAGAGATTTTGCTATTTTAAAATAATTCATAATTAGTAATTATGAAAGAAAGTGTTGCTGCCTTACAGCAGCTGAATTTGAGGGTTTTGAAGTACTCCTTGGAAACATTGTAAAGAATGGGCTTAGAAAGAAAGTGAGGGTATGCTCACTCGAAACTGCTCAACTCCCTCACAGCCCGCTTTTCTCCGAACAGTACTGGAACTCAACCAAGAGGGCTCACAAGCCGTCAGTCACCCAGCATAGCACGGGAGAGAAAATAGCCACATCAACTATAGCTCTACTATGTTGTTTTCTTACCAGACAATTTCTGATCAGAAATATGAGCCTGCCTTTTCTGGAGTTAACTTGCAAACTTTCTCTTTACTCCTATCCAGAGTCAGCAAAGGGAAATCATGGAAGCCACAAACTGAATTTAGAAGTGCTGGTTGATGAGGAAGGATAAAAATATCTAATTACGTGCAGTGTTTTATAGCTCAGGGTAACTACATAGGCGATGTGATAGAGGACACCCTTGATGATTTCTGTAGAAAAGATTCAAGAACTGGAGAAACACTTAGGAAAATAATGGACAGTGTTTGAAATAGAGTTACTCTTAAGAGCTAGAAAGAATCGTAGAAAATGACATTGGGAGAATTCTATAACCTTGAGGTCTTTAGACAGAGAGAAGCTTGCCTCCCCACTCTCCCCCTGTCCTAATTCCATAGTGTTTTCCAGTGAAGTTTGTCGCTATTCACTACCTTTTAGAACTCTACTGAGGAATGTCTCTGTTAGAGCTGACAAAGCCACATATTGTTCTGCCTCAGGATTGGCTCTCCTATCTCACCAACTCAATGGAAATCCTGTGACTGAGTAGGCAGCCAAGGAATGACAGACATCTTCAGTACCAGCCCCTCCTCCTGCAACTGTGAACTCAGGCAGACCAACTGCCAGCTACATTTCTGTGTCCATGGGGATGCTTGAGTCTCCATGCATTTTTTGAGCACCAAGGACACACCGTGCTCAGCCTCACTGGGGAATAGCCTTGTTCCAGGCAGGCAAAAGGACAAACAACAAGCGCCAGAAGTAATGTCTCTAGAGAATTAATTTCCAGTATAGGAATTACACCTGAGGATTCTGTGCCACAGAGTTTATCCTTCTGTGGATTTGAGGTCTCCCAAGAAAACAGTGGCAGAAGTGAGTTGTTTTGTGGGTTCCTGGCTGCATCTGGAATCTCCTCCTATTGACGGGTTAATTTGCCAGAGCCACCCTTGAGGAATCCCTCTGCCTGGTTCTGTCCAAGAAATATGTGTGGCATCTGGTATCTTGGCCCTTAACCCTGAAAATGTGGTAATGAGCAGGGGCAAACTGCCCAACAGTCCGAATTCCTTTGAGTTTCACTAGGGCATAAGAGAACAGAAGAGAGTAAATCTCCATTAGAAACACCATTTCCTGAGTTGGTGTTCTGAGGGGAATTGACTCTGGGGAAGGGTCCTGTCATCGAGGGGTGTGGGTAGAAGATGAGAAACAAGTGCCAAAGAAAAGGTATCAGAACTGAATTTTAATGTTTATTTTTGGATTCTTAACGACAGCAACAACAACCTGATGAGAGTGGAGAAGGAAAGGCATATAAAATAGTAGGATAACTATGAGCAGATTTGATTTAGCTGGTACTCTGTACAAGTGTTCCTCCAGCCTGATAGTTGAAGGATAGCAACCGCTCTAAGCCACAAACTTAGAAACCACTGGTTTATGTGGACCCATCCCAGTGAGCATGTGTCTCCCAGCTACATGAGTTCTGAGGTTTCTTCTAACTCGAGAATTGACATCAAAGTAGATTACAAGCAGAGAATAAAAGAATTTAACTAAAAAAATATATAAATTATGATTTAATTGTGTAACTCAGGAAGTAGATACAAGCTTATAAAAACAGTATTTTTGTGTATTGGGGTACCTGTAATTTAGGAAGAAAATGCATTTTGTTTTTGAAGGGGTAAGCATAACTCCCCTTTAGGCAGCCATCTAAGAAATGAATGCAGACCTACATGTAGACCAAACACGCATACACAGAAAATAAACGGAAAAGGAAAAAAATAGTAAAAGTAACTTTCAAAGCCCACTTCAAAGTAATTTTGAAAATTAAAGCAGTTAATGAATGTTTGTTAGTTTGAATGTATTCGTTGTATAAGTATATCCATAACTAATAAAACATTTAAACTTTAATTTTCCATGTATTTTTCATTTCCATGGAATCTTTGTTCCTCTAAAAAGAGGAAGTTTTAAAATTAAGGAAGTGAATAACAGTAAGAATCCTAAGAAATGAAAGGAAATAATACCATTGTTATTTAAATTTTGTTTTTTAAAAGTTTTGTTTGTTTGTTTGTTTTTTGAGACAGGGTTTCTCTGTGTAGCCCTAGCTGTCCTGGAACTCACTTTGTAGACCAGGCTGGTCTCAAACTCAGAGATCTGCTCACCCCTGCCTCCTGAGTGCTGGGATTAAAGGTGTGAGCTGCCACCACCTGGCACAAACTTCTTTCAAGCATGTGGATTCTCAGTTAAAGCAGTGGTTCTGCTTGTGAACTTGTTTATCAGACTGTGTTAGTACAGTTTCGTACAGTTTGGTATTGTTATATATCATAACTTTGTCATTTGAACATATGTGAAAGATAATGAATCTCTTTTAACAGATTTATGTTTGGGTTACTCATTGTTTCCTAAGAAGAGACTTAAATGTTTTGGGTTGCATGCACATTCGGAAGAGAGCAGCAGCAGCCTCTTCCTGTTGCTCCAGGCCTGGCGCTCACTCCCTACAGTTGGCTCATCCGGACCCCAAGCTCTGCTTCAGGCTTTACTGCAGAACAGCTTGGTGCACTAGATGCAGGCTGGTCCTCAGAGCAGCTGACAGAGGTTCTTCAGGAAATACTGAGTGTGGAGGAAAACAGTTCATAAAAGGGTAACATTTGGAATGTAAATAAATAAAATAATTTAATTTAAAAAGAAAGATTAAACAAAATAAAACAAATTGTTTTAGTCTGGCTGGAATTCAGTCATGAAGTTGTGTATGTGGGCATTCTCACCAATGGTGATGACTTTTACAGTTTAGGAGCTTCAAGTAACATTTTTTCCCCAATAACGAAGGTAGAGAAGATTTGGAATATACAGTAATTAAAAAAAAAAAAAAAAAAAAAACCAAAAACCAAAAAAACAAACCAGTCAGTTTTCCCAAAGCAGATATTGTTAACATTTTTACAGTTGTTGCCAATCTCTTATTTTTCTAATTCTTATTATAAAAAATTTCAAGTAATACGTGAAGGCAAGGAGAACAGTGTAGTCAGTCATTTAGCTCCTGCTGGTCTTGTTAAGGAGAAGAGTGTAGTCATTTAGCTCCTACCCGGTCTTGTTTCTCCGCTACTGTAGCATTTCCTTAATCATCCCAAACACTGAACCATTTTACCAGTAAGTATGTATACACCCTGATATACTTACACAGAAGTAGAGTTTAGCTTCTTTGAAAGAAGGAAAGGCAAATTCTCTGTAGGCATTCCCTGACTGGAGGCTGCCATACTTATTTATTCGTCCAGGTAGGTGACTGCAGCTATGGTTTAGATTGTGCCCCTTTAAGCCAGTGATGTGCCGTATAGGTAGGTACGCAAATGGTAGCTCCAGGAAGCTTTTTCTGACTTCTCATTGTGGCCTTGGGATCACCCCTTTGCATCTCTGTATTTTTATTTTTGTTGTTGCCGATTACTGTGACTTCCATTCACTAAGCGTTGGATTCTTATACTGTCCTCATTTCTCTGTTCTGCCACTTGACAACCTACCAGCCATGTGAGCATACTGTAGCTGAATTAGTAAGAAACAAAACCTTCCTCTAATCCTGAAGTTGGGATTTTCACTTTTGAGAGATAATTTAACTCACACTCCTATAAAGGTAGCACAAGTTTATCAATAGGAGGTAATATTGATCAGTATGTGAAGTATTTTATGATATTTGACTTTGGAGTAAGTTTAGAATTAATAAACTCTTAACTTAATGTAGGAATCCAGAAAGATTTATTTATAACTGCGAACATGAAAATAAAACTTGCATTCAGGAACGCTTTTTTGATCAGGGCCTAGAAAATGAAGGAGATAGTTCAAGGAGGAGATGCTAGTCAAAGGCTGTTTGCACCTACTCGACAGTTGTCGGGTAGGTAGATGCTATGTTGTGTCTCTGCTTTGGAGACAGCAGTTCAGTAGTGTTATCCCAAAGTAGGATTATAAATGAAACTACATTTTGCTATCACAAACACTTGCAGATATAACAGACTACCTGTCGGGGATTATAACCAGGTTTTTTTGTCTGCTAGCTTCAGGAAGTGCTGAGGCAGCTGTGACGGGGACAGATGCTAAATTTAAGTGCAGTGACAGATGCTGAGCTACCTTGATGAGCCACAAAACCAGTGCACTAAGTTTTCACTATTTTACATTTACTTATGTTTTAGTAAGAATTGAGTATAATAACTGTAAAAGTGCGAGCATTTCCTGCAGCTCCTCCTGAGAATTAGTTCTATCTGTGCTGGTGAGGTGGTTTTTGTTTTGGAGGTCATCAGTTTGACAAAGACTAGGGACAAACTGGAAAGAAGGACCTTAGTTGTAAAATGCCTCTGTCAGACTGGTCTGTAGCAAGCCTGTGGAATTGTTGTTTATTTGCTCGATGATTGATGTCAGAGGGCCCAGCCTGTTGTGGGTGATGGCATCCGTGGGCAGGTGGGACTGGATTGGATAAGAGCTAGTTGAGTGAGCCATGAAGAGCAAGCCAGTAGGCAGCATCCCTCCCTGGCCTAGGTTTCAGTTCCTGCCCCAACTTTCCTTCACGATGGACTATACTACAACATGAAGTAAACCCTTTCTCTCCAGATTACAATTGGTTATGGTATTTTTACAGCAAATAGAAAGCAAACTAAAGAGCTAGAGCAAAGAATTTGTTTTGTTTTGTTGTTGTTTTGTTTTGTTTTTTTTTTTTTGCTAGTTGCTGTGAGAGCTATCAATGTATTCAGAATGATTTGCTGTGTGAGGCCCTGACTCTTTGCTGCATAAGTGTGCACCTGCAGACTTCCAGAACAGCTTGTCAGAGAGCAAAATGGCCAGTTAGTGCTTGCTCTTCAATAAAACCAAATATTCAGTTTATCTTTCATTCCTTGCAGAAAATAGTGTTATCAACCTATCAATGAAACGGTAAATGAAGTGGCCATAGGGAAGGCCTTCAGAGACTTAGTAAGTCTCTGTAAGTCTCTTAGTAAGTAAAAAATAGTGTTATCAACCCATCAATGAAATGGGCAATGAAATGATCACAGGGAAAGTCTTCAGAGACTTAGTAAGGATCTGGGAACTGTCATTATCATAAAAGTTTACAGAAAGAACACAGGCCCAGATTATACATGATGTTTTAGTTTTCCTATTCCGAACCAAATACAAAGACAATAGGATTGTCAACTAAATGATCAGTTAAATTTGAATTTTAGATATACACCTAATTAGATTTTAGTATAAATATCACAGAGGTATTGCAGGAGATATATACTAAGAAATCAGTCATTTTCCTGCAGCTCAAATTTGAGTAGGCATTGTGTTTATATTTGTTCAATCTGGATATGCTCAGTCAAGATGCAAAACTGAAGAAGAATACAGCATTTCACTGCTTCCTTCTCTCACTTCTGGCCTGACCATGTTTCACTGTGAGCATTTTTGTAAAATCCATGGAATTAGTTTTTATAAATATGCAGTTTTGTGGTTCTTACAAGTATATACCTATTAATCTCTAGCTATCATGGATTTTCTATCCTCTTATTTTATAGAAGTAGCTGCAACTTAATATGCCATCTTGCACATTCTCATTAAAAAAGTCGACACTACCATGTGATTTTATTTATCAGACAATATAGAAAATAGGAGATAGAAAATGAGTTCAATGGTTCATATTTCTTATCCTTAGTAGGCCAAAAGAATTGGATTAAGAGCTTGAGGACGACATGATGAGATTAAGGGCAGTCTGGGCTGCATAGTCTGGGCTCCCTGTCTAAGTAAGCAGGGGGTGGGGGGTATGATAGAGTGTAGGCTTGGAAATCAGGCAGACCAGGATTTCAAGTCCAACTTCTCCCACTTAAGGACTTTTGACTTTGTGATGACCTTGCACTTTCCTTGTCTGGAAGATGGGAGAATACTCTGTGGGATACCGAAGGAGCACTCTGTGGTCAGGCACTGGAGAAGCAGTCTGTAGGACACGGAAGGAGCATTCTGTCAGGCACTGGAGGAACAGTCTGTCAGGCACTGGAGGAGCAGTCTGTCAGGCACTGGAGGAACAGTCTGTCAGGCACTGGAGGAGCAGTCTGTCAGGCACTGGAGGAACAGTCTGTCAGGCACTGGAGGAGCAGTCTGTCAGGCACTGGAGGAACAGTCTGTCAGGCACTGGAGGAGCAGTCTGTCAGGCACTGGAGGAGCAGTCTGTCAGGCACTGGAGGAACAGTCTGTCAGGCACTGGAGGAGCAGTCTGTAGGACATGGAAGGAGCATTATTTCAGAAACTATTAGCATCCTTGTCTTCAAGATGTGTCTTCCCAATTCCAATCCATGGATTGATGATTAATATGCCCTATGCTTCGGAGTGTTTGATTATTAAAATAGACTTTAGATCCATTTGTATATAACCTGATGGTTCTATGACCACAACTAGAATTTATGGATGGTTGCTAGTGGGTAGCCACTACTTCTATGGGTCTCTCTGTGTTGGAGGATTTAGTTTGAAATGCAACAGCTACATTTTTTAACATTAATACAAACTGGTGTATTTGAGGAGTTTAAAAAAAATACTGCATTTTAAAATTGATTTGTTTGAACATCACATAAGATGAATGTTATCTTTCTTTGACAGGACTAAAAATACATAGATTGGTTCTTTGATGGGTTCTAAAAATTCATAGATTCAACTGGATCAGATTGTATGGGCAGTTGTTTGTGTTGAATGTCTATACCAGTCTACTTAATTTTAGACTTCATTTAGACTGAATATAGTTTTCTTCATTGGTTTAACCTTTATAGGTGTGCTGGTTAGTTATTTGTTGTTGTTGTTTTTAAATCAACTTGACATAAACAAGAGTCATCTAGTGGAAGCCTCAATTGAGAAAATGCCTCCAGTGGACTGGCTTGTATGTGTGTGTGTGGGGCCTTTTCTTCATTAATAACTGGTGTGTGAGGTTTAGCCCACTGTGACTGTGCTATCCCTACCGTCAGGGCAGACGGTCCTGGGTTGTATAAGAAAGCAAGTTGAGTCAGTCTTAAGAGCAAGACAGGAAGCATGATTCTTTCATGGGCCTATTTTCTGTGTCCAGGTTCCTGCTTTGGTTTGTGCTTTGTACAGTCCTTCAGGGATGAATTATGTTGGAGAACTGTAAATCTAATAAACCCTGTTCTCTCCAGGTAAGTTATAGTCAGTGTTTTATTACAGCAACAAAGAACAAAGCAGGAGAGAAGGCAGTGATTTACATGGCAATTTTACTATTGAAAAGGGGAAAAAAGTTGTGAGATACACTTTTCTCCTGTTGAGGAGCAGCATTCTGTAACATTTGAACTGTGCACTCTGGAGCCAGATGGTGTGTATTGAGATCTTGGCTTCATACTTGTGATGTCACCCGAGACAAGGGATTATCTTTGGTGCTTCCTCTTGTAGGTGAGTGGACAGTGAGGATTGGGAGAATAATTGAACAATGTGCTTTGAAAAATGCTCAGCATGCTGTAATTACACTGGGAATAGCTCTTCCAGACTGAACCTTCTTGTAGTCTCAACATTGTATGTTACTATTGCAACTATTAGTCACATTTTAAAATCATTTCTTTGTTGCATATGAAACAAATGGTTACATTTAAGTCAATACCACTTTAATAAAAAGAATTATAGTAAGACCAAGCACTTTTCCGTCTTTAGAGTTACTTGAAACACGACTGCATTTTATTTGCTTTATCCTCAGAGTTTCCCTTTAGTCGGTGTTTGGCATCGTTGTAGAGTTCATCTTAAAGACGATGTTGGAAACCATAGGTAAGACTTCTCTTTTCTTTCTGCTTTTGTCAGAAGTGAACATGCTTTGAACTTGTAGACTTCTATATTTGTGTGATTTTATCCACGTTGTTATAGAAACAATCATTCAAAATAAATAAACATATGGGAGAGTTTACAAATGCTTAATAAGCCTAATAGAAGCTCTACTCTGTTTTATGAACCCATTTATGGCTTTTGTGTGTCACTAGAAATCTGAATGGGAAGTTAATACTAAAACAGGATTGTTATTCTCACTTGTATTTGTGTAGGTAGAGCGCTGCCCAATAGGGCAGTAATTGTACCTCGGATTCCATTTAACGTAGTTTAATTTCTGCATGAGATAATTTTGCCTGAGAGATCATATTTCCTTCATCTGAGTGTTACTACACTCTTCCCCATACTGCAGTGTGGGACAGTGCTTTAGAGACAACTGATTATAGAAAGCTGTGTCAGGTGTGGCACACACTGCAGAGTCTCACACGTCAGCATTGTGCCTTCTCCAGATAGCTCTTGGGAGCCTGAGTCCTGAAGGATATGTACATTCACTCTGATACCCAGCAGTTGCCAGTTTTGAGGGAATGGGACAATAAAAAGGAAAAGAGCTGTTGTCAATTTGACTTCTGACTCCATTCCTACTCTGATCATAAAATTCTGTGTGGATACATTTTCTATGTCTCATTTTGTATGGAAATCTTAGGCCATAAAAACTGTTGGAACACATAGGGAAGTTCCTTATAATACAGGGGAAGGAAAGGGAAAGTGTGGCTTCTGTTAAAACGCTGCTTTCTGAATTTTGTTCTGTTAGCAGTTACTAAGTAGCATTAACCTGGAAGAATTGATGTGCATGTTAGGAATAGATTTATGTTCTGACTTACCACGGAGAATATGACACAGAACAAAGTTTTCATGTTTATCTTTATCATTCTTTGCTTAGAATTTCTGCAAGAAATTCAGCTTGTTTGTGTGTATGTACTAATGATCAGTATGATTTTGTATTTAGTTACTCACTCTCTGTGGAATGCCAGATGTTGCTCTGTAAGCACTGTCTCTGGTGGTAATCCCCTCTTTTCTGATTACTGCTATCGTAGACATGTAATGTTGCATGTAATATACACGCAGTAGATGTATATGCTGTCATCATGACTGTATTAGGACATACTTGAAGAACCTCCATTTGGTAAAAATTAAATTTGATAAAATGTAAGAACCTGTGTTTGTATAATTCAGGAACGTGCTGAAGTTCACTGGTGGAAGCATGGATGGAAGGCGCTGGGACTGTCAGCGTAGTCAGCACGCTCGCTTTCACAGATGCCTGATTCGCAATATGTCTAATGATGATCTGAATTATATTGGTTTAAAGCATTTATAAATATGCTATTTAATTTTAGGGTAAAACATTCCAAGGGTTGAAATAGTACTTTGAAATGTCCATTATTTAATATTTCTAAGTTTTGTAGTATAGAATACTTAATTTATTAATACGTGTAATTATTATATTTTGGATGTGATTCATTACTCACAGCCACATCCACTTCTTAATGGGTTAATTATCCATTTATTATATGTAAATACAATTTTATCTTTTGTTTTTTTTAAAAAGAAGAGATTAGATTTTTAAGGCCATGGAAAGCTTTATGCCATTTTCACAGGAGCTGGAAACTTCTGGCAACGAGTTCAGTTACACATTTCCATCAGTTTCTGTGACTTTACAACTGTTTGCTTAAGCATGTACTATACTCTGTTCCTGCTTTTAAATGAACTTTACTGTAAGAAACTTAAAGGTTTATAGTGACAGATTTTAATCTTCCTTTAGGTCCTAAATCTAATTAAGCATCTGGATTGTTAAAAGCGTGTGTAAATATGCTATTTAATTTTAAGAAAAAAGTATTCAAAGTCTTAAAAGAGTGTCCTTATGCTAAATTAAAATATGTACTTTTCTTATAGCTTCATACTCAGTTCATATATGATAATACTGTGCACTTCAGGAGATTTTTTTAAAGGTTTTTAACGGTGTAAGGATCTTCATAGGTTTCATGAGTCTTTTGGAGTCTATTATTGACTGATGCTTTTCTTTGGAATAGACAAAAATCGGGCCCTGCAGGCAGCGGAGCGCCTGCAAAGCAAGCTGAAGGAGCGTGGGGATGTTGCAAATGAAGACAAACTGAGTCTCCTGAAGTCTGTCCTTCAGAGTCCACTCTTCAGTCAGATCCTGAACCTTCAGACTTCGCTACAGCAGCTGAAAGACCAGGTAGGATGGCATCACCCACAGAGGCCCTCATGGTGTGGCAAAGATCTTGTGAAAAAAAGGCTTGTGTTTTTCCACAGGCTGACTTCTGTCGGCGTTAATAAATAATGAAGTCATTTAAACCAACAGACACTCAGGCTTGCGATGCCTATTCCCTGCAGGTTATTTTTATCCCCGTTGTTGCGGATGGTATGACATTATGTTGAAAGCTCGTGTCGATGCTTAGACATGAGCTCCTGCAGGAGGAAGGCTGCTGAGAATGTTTGGGCTGGGCGGCTGCACCCTTGGTTTTCACCATCACTAGGCCCCGTTGTTCATGCAATCCTGCTCATTCAGATTCCGACGTGCAGTACAGCTACAGGATTTGAGAGAAGCATGAATTTGTATGTTTAATCGTGTGTGTGAAGAAGGGAAGTCACCTCTGTTTTGACAGTGAAAGGATAATTACATTGTCATCAGCTAGAGGAACTGCAATTCTCACTTCTTAAGAGTGTGCAGCTAGCACTTGCTTCCATGACAGCATCAGATGGTGATAAACATTAGGGTTTCTAAATGTAACACCATGTTTTATTCCCTGTAAAAATTATGAACATTAAAAAGTTTGAACATTTATATTAAAACTGAAAGCATATCACATGACAGAAT
Source organism: Arvicanthis niloticus (assembly GCF_011762505.2). Lineage (NCBI taxonomy): Eukaryota > Metazoa > Chordata > Mammalia > Rodentia > Muridae > Arvicanthis > Arvicanthis niloticus. The sequence continues at coordinate 68,193,816 of NC_047662.1, forward strand.
GAAAACCAAAGTCAGATGTTCTTTGAACTTGCTTAATTTAATCACCATTTCACAGGTTTTAAAAATGTTTTTAAAACAGTTTTTATCCTCTCAAGGTTTGAAGTCAATTTAATTATGTTCTCGTGTTTTTATAATTAATTTAATGGTTATGGATGACTTGGTAGCAAATATTCTGCCTTAAAAGGATAAAAATGAAACTTAAAAAACTAGTTTCATAATTCAGTGAATGAGCATTTCTAATGGGATGGATATTCCAGATGCCAAAAGATAGTAGAGAAGCATGCCTAGTGTCCTCCAGATTCCTGTGTGCTTTTGTAATTCCCCATAAATAAAAAAAAAAGAATCTTTAGAAATATTTATCTATTGGGCTGAGGAGATAGTGCAGCCAACAGAGTGTCCCCATCCCCAGAACCCTCTATTAACAAACAAACATATGAACAACAGCAGGCTGGGTATGGCGGTGCTGAGGGAGAGAAACAAATGGATCTTACACTCATAGACACATGCACACAGGAACTTGCAGGCACACACACACATCTATAATCTATTTTTTCTGTAGCAAGTTTCATCTTAATGATTTAAAAAGCCATGATTGTGAATTTAAAAGGGAGTTTTTGTTGTGTGTATGTGTGTTTCTCTTCCTGGTAGGATACTGGAAAGACTGGATTTCAATATTGATGGACTAGCAACCTTTTGGAGAAACCAGTGTCTAGAATATAAACATAAATATGGTATGGTAAATTGTGTTTTTATTCCAAGAGTGAGCAGAAGCCTTCTTTGTATATTGTGTGAACATGTAGTTGTAATGACAGGAAAATTAAGTCATATGCCAAGTTTGTTAAAATACACTAGTAGTAAAGCAAAGTAGTTGGATCTTTGCCTGTTAGGCAGCCTTCTGCAGAGAAGAGGATCTGTGCCCACTGTGCCCAATGAAAGAACACAGATGGCCTACAGGTCGCACTGGTCCTGCTGCTTCCAAATGGAAATAGGATATAACTCTAGGGCTATGTGGGCCTACACGATTCACACGGAGCCTACTGGGATATCTATTGAGTATTGTAAGAAGCTTCACAAAGTATAGCCTACTGTGATTTTTATTACTGATATGGGAATGTCTCTGATGCTACAGAGGACACTGGGAGAGAGATTGTTCTATGAGGATGTAAGATTTATTTAACTCTAGACAGCCTGACAGGCAACAGCATGGCCAGAGCTCTGAGAAGAGTTCAGGCCTCTGCACCAGAAATAGTATGCTAGGACTCTGAGGAGAGGAGGTCAGGATATAAAGGGCCCTTCTTACACCTTTATGAGGATAGGGGTTGTTTCATAGTACAGGTCTACAATGAGGCTGTTGACTTCCCAGGCAGAAGGCAGGGGAAAGGGCAGGAGCAGGATGTATGTCCATCCCTCCTTTTCTATATAACCCTACTTCAGTTAAACAGGACTCGCAGACCGAGTCTGAGTATGTTGGCATCTATGAAAGGCGGAGGCTATTGTGGAGTACTCTTTTTCTGAGCTGCAGCTGGACTCTAATATTACCTTCTTATAACACATTTTCAAGATTAAGTTGTGAGGTCCTTGAATTCTGCTGCCATGTCTTAAATATCTTTGAATTTTTGTCTCATTGACCATTTGTCCCATAAAAGAGAAAAGTAGCAAAAAGGAGGGAAGTGAGTAGCTCTGTCTCCATGGCTCAAGAAGGTTAGTGATGTGTTTATAAGGTAGAGTTTCAAGTAGATGTAGGTTTCCTTCCTGCCCTTTGGGATATGCAGCCTGTTTTAGATCTTTCATTTCTTGTTTCTTTCAGAAACAGACTTGATGCCTATGCATCTCTTAATGGTTGGTGCCTTTCCAGGACGTTGAGAGTTTGCATTTGCATATGTATTTTGTGAAGTTTCTCCAGTCTAGTATAGGTGGAGGATGCCATTCTTTACTGATTCCTTTCACTTATCAGGCTTTTTATTTTGTAAGTGTCTAGTAAAATTTCAAATTATTTTCTATTTTAAAATTCAATTATAACTATTCTTTAATCATATTAGATTTAAAAGTGCTAATATATGAATGTTTATAATTTAATAATTCATATAAAATTTGTTTTGAACTTTTAGTCCAGTGGTCATACAAATTACCCATTGCTAGTTTTAACTTGTTACCTTACACCTATATTATATATTTGATGTACAATTTTGTATGCACAGCAGGTGAAAATTACTGCCTCTGTCTCTTTCATTTTCTGTCTTTAGCCCCTATTCCATGCCCAGTATCAGTCTGTATCTATTAGAAAAGCTCGGGTGTATATAGCGTACTAAAGAACGTGATCATATTGTTGCGTTAATGACAGATGCTGACATGCCGTGTTGAATTAAACCTGCAATTTTTTCCCTCCACTCCTTCTCATTACTTCTATTCAGTAATGTTTAATTTTTCTAATTTGCTTCCACAGTATTAAGACTGCCCTTAGAAATCAAACTGTTTCCCTTTGGCAAATTAAACACTTGACAGGTGTGTAACTGAGAGGGCAAAAAAGCCGTGCCCTGAAGGGATGTGCTATTTAAATATTGTCAAAATTATTAGCAGGTCTGAGAGTATAATTGATGCCTCTGTTTAACTCCGCCACATTGTGTATTGTTCTAACGCCAGCCAAAAGGATGTATGCTATTAAACCTGAATAATCTCTAATCGCTCCAGCTCATTTCCTAGTGCACGATTCCTGGTTAAGTGAAAGGGAACTGCGACTGTGTGTCAATGATCTGACAAACGCAGGTTCTCAGGCAGTGTCCTCAGTGTCACCTAGTCATCACAGCTATTAACTACAGGGCTTAATGCCTATTCATGAAAAAAATCTCGCTATTGTGGGAGAAATAAACACGTTAGCAGTTTAATAATAGAATCTTGTCAGCCTTGAGCATATCGGATTTGCATATTTATTCGGAGGAGTTGCTCCAGTCCAGTATAGATGTAGATGCTTCTTTCATGATTAATTAATTATCTTGCTTTATGAATGACCATGGGCACCAAATCAGCCCCCACAGTTGCTTGTAGGAACACTGTAAATTAAAATTATTAATTTTAAATAAAAATTTAGGACCAGGGTTTAGAAATTGACATTGGCAAGATTATTTTAAAACCATGACAACAGAGACTATTTATAAGAATGGAGAAATGGTGTGCCTAGCTCAGGTTACCAAAAAATGTTTCCCTGAGCCTTGGGCCAGGAATATCAAGGGTCACTTGATAAAGAACTCAGGCATCTGTGGCATATGGCATTCTGTTGTAATTGTGGTTTGGTTAATGTTTACAGATTCCTAGTTGATCCACCCCTTCCCTCATAAACTTGTTGGTGTATACATGTTTTATTTAGAAGATTTAGAAGTGTAATATACAGTGTATGTATGTATGTGTGTATATATATATCAGGAGATGAGGGAATAGTTTCAGGTGGAAGGAAGAGTAATTACATGTATATAGAGTGCTTTTCAAAAGAGAGTATTGTCTGCAGTCAGTTTTACTTGATCTACTTGGAGGTTGTAGAGCTTTTATTGGTGTGCAACGGGTAGAACTTGGGAAGTTGTCACATCATGCCTAGCACAGGCTCACCCTCCTCCAACATGGAGTTGATGAGTTTGTTAGACTTCAGGTCCCAGGTTGAAAAAACCCTGGCTATAGCTAGACCTTCCTTCATGATAAAAGACATTCACCAGTATTCCTTCATGTTAAAAGTCTTGAAGAGAATAATTATAATGGAGACATATCTCAGTATAATCTATAGCAATTTATAGCAAGCACACAGTCAACACCATGTCAAAAGCGGAAAGTATGACATTAGGAATAGGCACCTACTCTCCTGCTTTCTGTTCAGCATAGTACTTGAAATCTGAGCTAGAGCCATAGGAAGTGAAGGAGCTGGAGGGATACAAATAAGGGGAAAATATCAAAGTTTTCAAATTAGCAGATTCTATAGATACAAGAAACAATACCAGTGCTTCTCCACCTTCCTAATGCTGTGACCCTTTAATACAGTTCCTCATGTTGTGATGACCCCAACCATAAAATTATTTTCATTGCTACTTCATAAGTATTATTTTGCTACTGTTATGAATCACAATGTAAATATTTGTGTTTTCTGATGGTCTTTTGGGGGTCATGACTCACAGGTTGAGAACTGCTGCCATAAATGCTCCAGCAGAAATGCCTAGGTTGTGTGTGTGTGTGTGTGGGGGTGGGTTATTAAGCATAAAAATTAAGGTAAGAGGTTTTAATAGCATCTTGATCAATAAAAACTTGAATATGATTAGAAAATACATAAACTGTTCTTCAGAGAAATGCTATTCGTCATAATCCTGATGCTAAAGGGAAATGTACATAAATGTTTTAAAATTTTAGACTAGTTAAGATTTGCAATTGCTATGAAATTGTATTCTAAATTTTAGCCTTTAATTATAAAAGTTTATCCTAATTTTCTTTACATTTGTAATTTTCTATATGTTATGGGTCAGTTATATGAACTGGGCTAAGAGGATCCTGGGGCAGGGACACATAGGCAGGAATGGTAGTGTCTCTCTGGCTCTGCCTCCACTGCTGCATTTGTCCTCAGAGTTATTTCTTCCTCTTTCTTTAAGCATATTGTGATCAGTTAATAGTTGCATTTGTCTTCTGGAGATCTGATAATGATGGCAAAATCACTGTTAGACCCAAATATCTCATCTAAATTTCTGTTTGCCTTGGCATGGTAGTGGATTCATTCACTTAATCTTGGTGCTTTTCTTGCCTTGATGTAGACATTTTCAGTGTACTTTGATGGTAATATATTTTGTCAAGATACATTCCTTGAATTTTTTCCCCTTGAAAGTTTGCCTGAAGAAACATAGTCGTTGAGATTCAAACGAATTAATGCTCTGCTAAGGTGTGCATAAGCATGTGTTCAGATTGCTGTGTTCTGTGATACTTAAAATGGTACTAGCGTGCACCAAGCATTGTGGTTAGTCAAGAGTTCAGGCTCTCTGAATGTCCTCCACTGTGCGTCGTTTATCTTTGAATACTTTATAGCCCATATATACTCAAGCTCAAAGATGATAGCGTACTTAATTAACTTTTAAGTGCCCTTAAACATTCTGAATGCTGTACATTAAATATGTATCATTCCTTTCCAAGAGACAAAATTTTAAAATAAAAAGACAAGTAAGCAGAGTTTCTTTGGAGACCCTGTACTTTGTCAGAGTAGAAACTTTGTTGAAGAACTGTGTGCCATGACCTCATCACCATTGTCATCATGATGGCCTGTCATAGTCTTCTTCCCCCAGGACTTGCTCTTGACACAGTTCTGTGTCACCATCACATTAGTGTGAGAATGTAGAGGGAGGAAGTTCCTCATGTTCTAAGGAGAATGAGGAAGCACAGAAAGATGACGTGGCAGAGCTGGTGTTTGGGCCCAGCAGGATGAACCCAGGATCCAAGTCTTAACTGTAGAGGTCCCTGTTTATGTTTTATTGACTTCATAATTATTCAGCATAATTTAAGGTTTTCCTCACGACTTGAGGGCTTCTTAGGATTATTTATTCTCAGATTATTGTTATGTGATTTTATATTAGTTTCTGTAACTGATAGGTTTTAGTAAGTGATCTTAAGACTTTAATCATATGATCTACACACACACACACACACACACACACACACACACTGCTGCCATTGCTCCCATCGTCTCATCCACTACCACCAACATCATCATCACCATCATAATTCTTAACTGACCACCTCTCTCTTGTTACTTAAATAATGGGACCAAAATGAAATGAAAGACCTAAAGAGTAATCCAGCACTTTAATAGCAATCAGTAAATATTAGCCATCTTTTCTTATTAGCTAACCTTTCATACTGAAATTTAATATTCTAAGGCAATATTTTTCAAAAATTTGATTTCATGATGACTTACTTTCTTAAAATCTATGAAAAGCTTGGGTTAGAGAGATGGCTCAGTAGGTAAGAGTGTTTGCTTTGCAGTCATGACGACCAAAGTTTGGGTCCCAGAACCTATATAACAAGCCCTGTATCCTAAAATGCCTACAGCTCCAGTTATCAGGGATCTGATGTCCTCTTCTGGCCTCTGTTACAAAGATATAGGTCCCTGTACACACAAGTACACATCCTCTCACAGATGCATACAGACGTACACACACATAAGTAAAATAAATCTTGCCTATTATGATAAAGAGCTATAAAATGTTTTAAAATTTTATTCCCAAGTGTTGATCATGATAAACATTGAAGTTGAGAAATGCTTTAAATATTTATTAATTCATATACAATAATTATGGAAAATCCATTTTATGTTTAAAAATTAGTGAGAGGAACAACTTTGCCTTATATTTCCTGTGCATTTCTCTACTCTAATTCTTGACTGAGTGGCTGAGTGCAGTGTGTGTGTGTGTGTGTGTGTGTGTGTGTGTGTGTGTGTGTGTGTGTCTTAAGATCATTTACTCAAACCTGTTAGTAAAAGAAACCAATACAAAATCATATAACAACAATCTGAGAATAAATAATCCCAGGGAGCCTTCAAGTCATAAAGAAATCCTTAGATTATGCTCAGAAGAAAGTTGGACTCTCTTACTGCTTTTGCATTTAGTTTGTTTGAATTTATGGTATATATGGAAAAAAATTGGCCTTACATGGATGTATGCACTGCCAAAGGAAAATAGCTTTTTAAGAAAACTATACTTCTTTTATTTTAAAGATTTATTGGTTTTATTTATTTATTTATTTATTTATTTATTTATTTATTATGTGCTTGTGTCTGTGTGCTAGGGTGTAAATGGGCATGCAATGCCTACAGAGGGCAGAAGAGGCATTAGATCACCTGGACCTGGGGTCCCAGGTACCTGGGAGCTGTGCTGTGTGTGTTTGGAACTAAAATCCAGTGCTCTGCAAGGGCTCCAAATGCTTTTACTTCTTAGCCATATCTCCAGCCCCTGCCATTCTCCCCTGATAGTGTTCCAGGAATTGTGATGTTTTCCTTAAGTTAGGTAGAATATGGAACCTGGAACTCAAGAGTATTTTATACTCCATTACAGTAAAACCTAGTTGTTTGTCATGATTTTTATTTTTGTTTTTTTACCCAAGCATACTTTTATATTACTTTGGCCACTTGAAAAATTTGGAAATTGACAAATTTACAATTTATACTTATTTATACAATTAGAAATAGTACTTGCTGATAATATCTGAGATCTTGTCAACAAAACTGCAGCAGGATTCTTATTCTGCTATATTATATTCAAATTGGAGCTGGGAGATTAGGTAGTAGAAAATGAGTTGTACCTGGGAGAGTAAGAGAGGAAGGGGAGGAGAGAAACAAAGGAAGGAGAGGGGAGAAAAAAGGAAGGGGAGGAGAAGAAGGAGGCTATCAGCCATGGAGAACCACGGATGGGTCAAAAGCTGTCCTGGGTAGCAACTTCTATCAAAAGGTTAGATATTGGGTAACAACTCTAATTCTGTGGGCATCTTGTTGATTGAGCATTTCTAAATATATAAATCCTTTAGATAATCATTAAGCCTTAAGAACCTCATTTCTACCGGGTCCTGCAAGGATGGCAGATATTGTCTGGGATTCAGCTGAGCTTTGTGGATGCAGCATGGTGGATTGGCAGAGCCATCCCTCATGCTAGCATCTCGTGGGTGCCAGGGCCTGCGCATCTAGTTAGCCAGAGCCCAGGTCAGAGCCAAGGAGCAGCAGGAACATGGTGGTTACCTGGGAACAAGCTGGACTGGGCGCAGTTTTCTAAATATCTACCCCTACACAAAACCTTTTATATATGGAATGCCGTCAAGCTCAGGGTGGCAGATATTGGCTCTAAAATTCTAATTTTCATTTGCAGTGCTAGTTACATTATTGGTAACTACAATCAGATATTTTACTTGAGGTGACCCTTGTATTTAATTCATTTTTGAAGAAGTAATTGTCTTTCATATACTTAGGAATATATAATCATAGTTTGAATTTGAATCATATTTTCAGATATGCACATTAAAACTTGGCTAGTTCAGCTTGTAACTCAAAAGTAGTAGTTTTCCATGATCCTTTCACTAAGGTCTATTTTTCCTTTATATGACACTGCAGTAAAAAGACACGAACTAAAGGAAGATTTTAAAAGGACTTTTAACCACTTCATCAGGAACTTTTGAGCCATCTATAGTGCCTGCATTTGGATGGCTGAGACTGGAGATGCACTGTGAGTTTGCAGCCAGCCTGAACTGAAAAACAAGGCTCCAGGGTAAAGATTCTGATTCCAAAAACCCATCAGAAACCAACCAAGAAGGAAAGAAACAGAGTTTCCCTCCCCACATCAAAATTTTTATAAAGTGATTTAAACAACGGGGAGTTAGACTGTTATTTGTGATAGTGGGGCTGGAAGTACTTCTGGTCATCCTTCTTTTAATCTGCCACAATATAAAGACTCCCCCAACCCATTAAGATAATAGAAGTAGAAATACCATCAAAGCAGATGGGAGCAGGGCTGGGGATAGAACACAGTGGTATGATTCTTGCCTTGCATGCCCAATGCCCAGAGGTGAAGCCCTAACACTGCCAAAACAGAACTATTACTTTTGAAATTAAAATCTCAGTGGAAATAAAGGGACTAGGTAAAAAATCCTTTTATGCTTCACTTAATTATAGAACTTATTTTATTATATTGGCTGTACATATGCAAATGCACATACACGGTACATAGCTGGAATGTGGTGTTCAGAGAACAACTTGCGATGGTCTCTTCTTCATGCTGGTCCCAGGGATTGAACTCAGGTCATCAGGCTTGGTGGCAAGTACCCTTCTTTTCCTGTTGAGTATCACATAGGACCCAGAACTTAATGGCTTTAAAGAGTAAACTTTAAGTTTCTTTTATAAGAGCAGTGAAAAGAGTTTTAAACACAGTTGGCACTCTTCAACTTCAGTTTCTTCTTCACAGAGATCACCCAGTGCTTTATACAAATGTTATGAAATTGGGGGAAAGTCCCAATCTTTTTACTTTAGAGTCCTTTAATAAGATTTTAAAGGCTTTCTTGAGAACATTAGTTTATATAGTAAGATGGAATACATTGCATTGTTCTTGAGTATACAGTTTTGTTTAGTGTATCTAGTGACTGGATTTTTATAAATATTTTTTGTAATTTTAGGAATGAATACAATCACTGTAGCTTCAGCTTTAAGTGAAAACCAAAATATTATAAAATAGTATAACTTGTGAAGTGGCCGTTTGTTTGAATTAATTAACACTGTATAGATACCGAGTCTACAGTTTTGCACTTGATGCTGTCAGTAACTCACTAATCAGCACTGTGCCGGGTAGATTAGTGATTATTTGTATATTCTTTACTAAATACCAGAAAGGAAAAGTCAAGAGTCTTACATACTCTTTAACTCATTTCCTCCTCTAGGCTTTAAGTGTTCTTTGCCTTCCATCTTGAGTTTTATAGCTGGTAATTTCTGCTTCCTAGTACAGGGGAGTGTTATAAGAACTAGGCCGTGGAAACTTAGCACTCAGGCCTAATGGGAGCAGGTGCAGAGACTTTACATCTCTGTCACTCAGAATGACTCCTTGAAGTCTTAGTGTAAAGAATTAATTTCTCAATTGAATCTTCTCATCTGTTAATTCTATCAGCCGAAATCAGTTAAAATCTATTTTAAGAGCATCTATAAATTATAGGTTGTAGACCACTGACTACTCTGCCCTTAAGGATTCATAGTTGAGAAAGAAAGATATCCATCTCAGTAGTTGAGTGAGCTAAGCTGTTTGGAGTAATTTTACAATTAATTTTAAGTAGTGTTTTACTTATATTTAGCATTGTGACTGGGGAAGGAAATTTGTCACTTAATGCTCCCAACACTGCCCAGCATCACATAACCTGACGATTAATGGGAGTCTAAATGAAGGAAAGGGAGGTCTCAGACTACATGTAAAACTGCACTTGTGTGTGACAGTGCTGTCCTTCCATGGAACTACATCCTATTCTGCTTGTATCTCGGAACATTCAGAAAGTATACTTCCTTTTGTCTGCAGTTGTCTCCCGATTGAGCCCACAAATCGGTTTCTTTAATTAGATTTTAAAATAGGGATTTTTAAATCATATTCTTCCATCAGTTTCTGTTCAGAGTTTGCTTTTTCAATAATGCATGATGTGGGCTCTAATCACACTGTGCTGAAGATGTAGGGACTCACAGGACTGGCCGCCCAAGGTCCCATGCTTGAAATGGAGTCCAGTTCTGTAGCCAGTTTTCCCTTTGCTTGCTGTTATTTCAGGTGGAAGATTTCATTGAGTAGCCTCAGCTTCTCTCCACCTTTGAATTTCATACTTAGGATCAGTTCCAGAGAGTGTTTTACACACATTTTTAAATTCATAAGAAAGTAAGCACATGTTTTGCTCTGTTAGGAGACAAGGCAAGGTGCAGGTTTCAAGTTTGCTTCTCTAAGTGGTGCACCTGGTAAGACAAAGCCCCAAGGCTGCCTGACTTCTTAGTTATCCTTATGTTAAGCAGGCACTAATGAAAGCTACCTACAGTTGATAAGAAAGTTTCTAAAATCTACCAAAGTTAGCATTGTAAAAGCAATCTTTGCTTTCTCTCTAACACAATTGCAGATGATATGTTTTAACACTCACATGAAAGAAACACACTGTCTACCAGATATATAGAAGCATGTGGGTCATTTCATGGTTATGTTGTACATTCAAGATAAACCAAAACTGTTAGGCCACAAGTGTAATTTGAGAATCTTCAAAGGATTATTATTAAGGAAATTGATATTACAGTCACAATTACAGTATTTCTGGAAGGATTAGTCATAACTATTAAAACATAACTAATAATAGTAACTATTTTCAGTTAACAATCCAGAGATGATAAAATACAAGATGTCAATATGTTAAAGTTTTGTTGGTGATTGTTAAATGAAACTTCATATATTTGAGATATTGAGTTGTACTTAAGGGTATCATATGTTTATATAGTCAAAATAGTTAACAAGTTGATCTTTTCTGAGTTTTACTCTTCTATTTTAGATTATTGACGTGAACGCCCAACACATTAGTTTTAACACACACATTTAACTCCATAAAATGATCTCCCTCCCCACCTCCCCTTTCCTTTCTCCCTCCTACTCCCTCCCTCCCTCCCTTTTGTTTTCTCTCTCTTGATCAAGAGAGTATCCTGGGAAGTAGAAGTACACAGCAGGAAGTGCACTTGGGTTTTATTCTAATGCAGGTGGTGATTGTCTTTTCCCCCATAGGAAGGTCCAGCCTCACTCTCTTGAGATTTGTTACTTTAACAACAATTTACATTTGCACAAAAGAAAGGGAAAAAATGGAGATGAGCCTTGGGCCTTTGCACAGCCAATGGTTTATCCCAGGGGATTAAAACAGTTGAGTAAAAGTCTTACAAGGTGAGAGAGATACAAAACTTTTAACCTTCTTAAATACAAATATAAAAACAATTTCAGAGCATTTTCTTTACTACATCCTATAGTTTGGAATAGCACGTTCATATTGTCATCCAGTTTAGAGTTGTTTCTTTTTTGTCTCATGCATTTGTGTAGAAACATACTTGAGTCCTACAGAATATCTCTTTTGTTTGCTTCTAACTTAATTCAACACAGTGGTCAGGAAATATTCAGTATTTAATATGACTTCTTTGCAGTTTGAATTTTTGTATTAATTTACACCCCCCCCCCCCCATATTCTTTCACCCTCTGTTAACAGTAAATAGTAATTCCTTTCTCCTTCTCCACATCCCCTGTAACACTTGCACTCAGAAATCTTGATGGTAACCATTTTGACTTGGGTAATATGTTATCTTGAAGTTACTTTGGATTTGTGTTTCAGTGATGACTAAGGATAGTGAGTACTTTTAAAAACTAGGTATCCCTCATTTGTGTTTCATTTTTAAAATACTATTCAGTTAATTAGACCATTGCTGCTTGGAAGTTTTGTTTCCTTGGTATTTAATTTCTGATATTCTTTGTAAATTTGGGATGTTAGGCCTTGATGTGCTAGTACAACTGGTAGAGAATTTCTCCTATTTGGTAGCCTGTTTGTGTTTCTGATAACTTCCTTTCCTATCCAAACCTTTTTTTATTTTCATGCAGTCCCATCTATTGTTGTTTAGGGATACTTGCTGTGTTTTGTTGAGAAAGTTATTGTCTATCCCAGAATACCTAAAGAGTATCTATATGTTTTTTTTTTCTGGAAGTTTAGTGTTTAAAACTTTAAATTATGATCCTTAATTTATTTAAATTGATTTTTTTTGTACAAGGTGTAATATATGCATCCAATTTCATTCCTCTGTAGGTTGGTATTCAGTTTTGCCAGCACAATTTGTTGAATTTTTTTTTTTTACATGTGCTTTTGCCCACTTTGTCAAAATTAAGGGGTTATAGCTTTGTTGTCTTCTTTTTAGGTCCTCTGCTTTGTTCTAACGCTTTACTTGTCTACTTTTATGCCAGTATCAGCCTGCCTTTATCATTATAGCTTTGCAGTGTAGTTTGAAGCTGGGTATTGCAAAATGTCTTACAGTGTTCTTTCCTTAGAATTACTTGGTGGTTTGTGGTATTTTGTGGTTTTGTTTGAATTTGTTAATTTTTTTTTAATCTGAGAAATATGACACTGGAATTATGATAGGTATTGAACTAAATCTGTAGATAATGTTGGTAGTACAGTCATTTTAATAATAATAGCCAATCTAGGAGCATAGGAGGTCTTTCCATTGTCTTGTGTGGTCTCTAGTTTTTCTCCTCCTTGTGGTGAAGTTTTATGATGTAGAAGTCTTTCTCATTGGTCAGATATATTTATAGTAATTTTTTGAAGTTATTTATATGAGAGTGCATTATTGGTGTATATTAAGACTACTGATTTTTAAAGATACTGATATTTTAGCCTGCAATGCTACTGTTTATTACATCTAGAGTCGTTTAAAGTAAGCAATCATTTCATAAATATAGAACATTTTGAAACTATTTTTCATATAGTGCAGCACTCTTGAAATTCATCCAAATTGCATTAATAATTTGTTCCTCTTTTATTTCTAAGAAATGTTCCATGGTGGGGCTGTATCTCTTGAAGGGAATTTTATTTCTTTCCAGTATTATTGCTATTACAGATGAAGGGGCTACTGTGAGCAGTCATGCAGAGTATTTTTTGAATATAGATTAGGATTTTATTACTGAATAATTCTCAGGACATTGTATGGTTAATGCATGCATATTTCCCCCAGAAACTACCAATTTATCTGCCAGTGAGTATGTATTTATGTTTTTTTTCCCACATCCTCCCTAATTTAGGAGGTGTAAAATGGACATTTTTATGCTTTTAACTGACTCTTCTTAGTGGTGCTGAATACCTTTTCTGTGTCTGTTTTCCAGTCCTATATTTTATTAAGTGAGATGTTTCTGCTTTTGCTCATTTTCACATGATTTCTGAGTTTGCTGGTATTTTGTATCCTTGTCCTTGTCCTGTCATATGTGTCATTGACTCTCTCCATTCTAGTTTAATCAAGGCTGTTACTACCTGGGAGTTGCAGAGAACTGAAAACCTTTCAACCTACTTTATCCCACCCATCCTGCCCTTCATGTAACTTCATGCACTGGATCTCCATAGATATTCCAGACTCGACAGATGTATATTGTTTGCCCTTCTAAGTAATTGGTATTGATTCACTCACATTTTAACCTTGTTTACTATTCTTTAACCATCAACCATCTGCATTTTAGACCCGTTCTCTAAGATTAGGTTCTTTCTGGCCCCACATTTATTCTGTTTTTCCCCTACCCAAATCTAAGAAAATAGCTGTGTTTGCATACATGTGTTCTGAAAATAATCAGTATTTATGTCGTTTGTTAGGTTTTTATTTATTATTATTTGCTTGTGTATTTGGAGGTAGACTCTCTTTTGTTGATATTATAGGTGTATGCAGTCACCTCTGGCTTATGTCTTAGTTTTTAGTCACTCTGTTCAGCTGTGGCTCAAGAAGAGTTTCTCTTCTTTGGTGACTAGTTTAGGCTTTGCTCTCCTGGCTTTTCCAGATTTCCCTGCCTTGGATGACATCCTTGTCACTATGATGCGCTGTAGTCAGGAGCCTCTAACGTAGAGAGATGTAGGTGGTCTTGGCTTTTGTATACCCCTCTCCTTCACTGTATGCTATAGCTACTGCTCTGCTTCTCATTGTTAGAACATGCTAGAATTTCTTCTTTCTTTTTTATCGTTGAATATGTTGTGTTTTATAAAAAAGAAGTGCCAAGGATATGTTTGTTAGAAGCATGGTATGGTCAGGTGGAAAGAGTGCCTCTGCAGTCCCATACTGAGCCATCCCTTCCCTCTTAAGTACAAGCCATATGAATAGTGTGGAATAGAGTTCATTTAGGGCATGGGAAGGGGAGTTGAGGACAGAGTAGAAACAGAAAGGAACAGAGAAAGAAGAGGAGAGGGAGAAGGAGAGGGAGCGGGACAGAGAGAGAGAGGCTGGCCAGGAACACGTGGATGGGGAGAGGGGGATGAGGAGAGAAGGGGCAGAGGAGAGTAAGAGAGTAAGAGACTGAGGAAGGGGCAAGCAGCCCTTTTTATAGGAAGCCAGGCATAGAGGCTTCCTATAAAAAGCATAGAGGGAATGCTAACATTCCTCTGTTTTGGTTTAATTAAAAAGGAAAAATTAGAAGAGGTGCTGGTGAAACAGTAATAGGGTCGTCGTGATTTTTAGCTATTTCCTGCTGACTTTGGAGCAATGTGTCTCTGGGAAATGTAAGAAAATGGGAATGAGGATGTCGGTCCAGTCTTAGGAGAGCTGGCTGTTTTCTTGCTGTCCAGAATCTTGTGGAACCATCTGGGATAAGAAGGAGCAGGTCCAGTAGAAGCATCTGTGTTTATGAGGGTAGATTGAAACATCTGTGAGTTGCTTCTCTGGAGCCATTCTCAGTGTAGATTTTGAGTAAATGCCTGGATTTGACAAGGTGCTGAAACACATAAACACACACACACACACACACACACACACACACACACACACATACATTAGAGGTAGAGAATAAAGTTAAGTATATTTGGGAGAAAACATTTTTTCTTAGGTGTACGTTTGAAAACCTTAGGTTTTGGTGGTTGTGGTTTTTTCTTAAGAGTATATATTTTCAAACTTAAAAACAAGCCATTTGATGGTATAACTAAATGACAGTTTTAAAATATGTAACCTGTTTTAAGTAGGTAACTGTGGCACTCCATTTATATGAAACTTCAGGGACAGGCAAGAAGCCAGGAAGTCACCAACCTCATTAGACTCTTCAGAGATGATCTTCACATTGCAGTGACACTAGTTTCTCCAAAGGTTTTACTCTTTCAGTGCCTTTGACTCTGATCCTCTAACACCAGAGCCTGTACTTCAGTGTTAATTTTTTATATCGAGACCATCTATTCCTGGAATTGGGTTTGTTCACTCTGGCTAACTGTAGCTGAAGTCCAAATATTTTTCACTATGAAAACATACCATAGGCATTAGGTCCTAATGTGTGGGATCTTCAGCCTGTCACAAGTTTTATTACACCATCTGCTTCAACCTGAGCAGTATGTCTTCTGCCGGCAGACTTCCCTGAAGTTGCCATGGCTAGGGATTAAAAAAAAAATCTTGGCAAAAGAAGCTTACTTTTGAAAAATAATAATTGATCATGCCTGCTGTAGATTTTAAAATAAGCATTTTATAGAATTCCCAGGAGCTTCCTTCCTCTTTTTCATGGATGACTAAAGGTAGGTAATACAATGATAAAATTTTGGTGATTAAGTGAGTTTTACGCTTTATATTTAAGGATAGGTAACAAACTCTTATGTATAGATTGGGGACACTACTGTATGGAGTATTTTCACAAAGTTCATCATTGGATGCTCTTCACCTTGCATCTTTAGCCTGGAGTGGTACTTCAAGTGATTGTGTTCTGTGTAGCACACAGAGGCAGCATGATGAAAAAGCATCTTGGTCACACAGTGTTATTAGTCATTTGATTTTGTGTGATTCATCATCCATGCAATAGAGCTGACACTAGTAGAGGATTCATGTGGATAAGTGTTTGTGCTCTGGGCCAGGCATTCCTCTAAAGGACAGAGACAGAGAGAGAAATGGAACGGCTGGATCCTTGCACTGGGGAGTTTTACATTTTAGTTACCCTCAATGGCTAGAATGGAAGTTCTGTGACAGTGGGTGTGTATCAACAGTATGGAAGTACTGTCATGGTTAGCATTAACTATCAGTTTTACACAGCTGAGCATCCACTGAAAGGGGAGTTTATTAAGTTTGCCTGTAGGCATGTCTCCATTTTCTTGATTGGTAATTTATGTAGAAGGGTCCAGACCCATGAAGGAAATAGTCTGTGGACTGGTGTCCTGAGCTGTAAAACTAGCTAAGCCTGAGCCTGAGAAAGAGTGAGCCAGAGATCAAGCTGGCAAGTTGTCCTCTCCATGGTTCCTGCCTCTATGATCCTGCCTGGAACTGCTGCCCCTCTTTGCTTTAGGAATAGATACTGACCTGGATGTAAGTCACGTGATCTTTTCTTCTCTCCATGCTGTTTGCTCAGAGTATTTTTCTATCACAGGAATAGCATGTAACTAGAGTAAGAGCTGTGAAGAGAAGCAGGGGCAAAGGCCATCAGTAGGACACGAATGCTGTGTGGCATAGGTTGTCATGGAGGGATTCTCCATGGTAAGGTTGAATAGGCACGAGTGAAGTAAAGAATGGAGTGTGAATATCTTTACCTGGCTGGTGCTCCAGAACACTGTACTGCAGTGTCAGATATCTGAGGAGGTCGGCATACCAAAGCCACGGAAGTGAGGAACAGGGCAAAGCTATTTTGAGCATAGCACTGATGAATCTCTCTGATACAGAGTTGTAGACAAAACCTTGCAGAAGTGCCCTGTTAGGACTGACTGCTTATACTGCACAGTAAGGATCGACTGTCTGTATTGCACAGTTAGGATTAACAGCCTACACTTATTAGTTAGGAATGACCACCTACACTGCTCAGTAAAGATTAACTGTTCACACTGCACAGTTAGCATTGACTGTCTACAGCGCTTACAGTTATTTTTACTTGGAGCCGTATAATAGACATTGTGATGTTCTCCTTTGCAAAATGAAACAATCTTCTTTGGTGGTGTTATTCCAGATGGAGCAGGAGCTGGTCAGATTGTTAGGTTAGTGTTTTGAGAATTTTTAACCTAAAATTAAAGAGGAAAGTGGCTGCAATGCACTTTCACTTCTCCCACCACTGCCGGACCACTGCAGATGACAGAAGTGCACTAGGATCCTTGCTAATCATCTCTGCATCCTCCTAGGTAAACATTGCTACTTTGGCAACTGCAAATGCTGACCATGCCCACACGCCTCTGTTCAGCTCTGGGATCACTTCTAATCTGCAAAGTGAATCACTTTTGCTGTCTCCAAATAATGGGAACCTGGAAGCCATTTCTGGACCTGGAGCTCCACCTGTCACGGATGGAAAACCTGCCTGTGATGAACTTGATCAACTCATCAAAAATATGGCCCAGGTAAGAGTGTTTCTCCCTAGGACTGAGAGCACTGGATGGATTTAAAAAGTTCTTCAAGTCCTGGGTGATTTGAGGAATGCAGTAGCATTTAGAAGTTCCATTCCATTTACAGTTAGCATTGACCACCTCCCCCTCTCTCTCCTCTCCCTCCATCTGTCTCACCCTCCATCCCGCTATCTCTCTGTGTGTGTTTCTGAGTACAAAAATACAACCTGCTCAGTCTATATAATGTTACTTACATGTTTATATTTTCAAGGCTGATCATTTGAAAAAAAATGATCACATTTTAAATTGAGTATTTTGTGCTACAATCTGGAAGTACTCTTCTGGAAAAATGAAATGTTATATTCTAGGTGACAAGTACTAAACTGAAATTTCTCTAGTTCCTTCTTTTTGATAATTAAAATAATACCCCAATGAGTTAACTGCCACATGCAAGAATGTTTCTTGTTTGGTTTGGTTTTGATTTTGAGACTGTTTTAGTATGTGTTTGATTTTGCTATGGAATCTGGGCTGACCTCCATTTCCTGCATAGACCAGGCTTGCACACAAGTCTCGTATTCTTTACTCTTGGTCTCAAGAGCTGAGATTAAAAATATGCATCATTGGCACCAGTTAGTAATTGGCTCTTAATCTATCGCCTATTTTGTTTTCTGAACAGGGCCGCCACGTGGAAATATTTGAGCTCCTCAAACCTCCATGTGGAGGCCTCGGTTTTAGTGTTGTTGGGCTCAGAAGTGAGAACAGAGGAGAGCTGGGGATATTTGTACAGGAGATTCAAGAGGGCAGTGTGGCTCACAGGTGAGAGTGTCACAGTGACCTGTTTGTTCTAGATGCAACACACAGACAGGTTCTGACCACTGCAGGAGGAAATGAATGCAAAGAAAAAGCTGAGGTAATCAGACATTAACCAGGTTTTAGAAGCCATTATACTTTGGCAATATAAAGCAAGTCCATTAAAATGAGAGTCAGAGGGTGAGTGAGATGCTGAAGTTCTGCTGTGCAAGTGTGAGGACCTAGATCTGGATCCCCAGTACTCTCATAAACAAGCCAGATGAAGAGGCACACATCTTTAACCCAGTACTGGGCTTGCACACATAGGGGTGTGCCAGAGTTTGTGGGACTACCAGTGTTGCCAAGGAGATGAACCAGTGTTGCCAAGGAGATGAGCTTTGGATTCTCTGAGAGACTGTCTCAAAACTAAGGTACAGAGCAGTAGAGGAAGACACTCAGAGTTAACCTGTGGCCTTTCTACAAGGTGCATAAGCTGTCACACACATGCATGTATATGTCACACACATGAGAGTAGCTTTTAAATAGTCATAAACTAATTATATTTTAGAAAGTTAAGAAACAAATATCTTTTTCTATTGTTATTATCATTTTGAATAAAGATCACTAGAACTGTCTCATTATAGTTTGAATTGTGTTTTATTAATGTAGTCAGAGTAGGAAGAAATATATACGTTATTTTTAAAATAAAGGACCATCTGTAAATGAGTGTTAGAGTCAGTGAGCTATTGATGAAAAGAGTCCATTGACAGTGGTGCAGGCATCATGGGAGCCAAATCCTGCACTTTTAAAAGTAGCGTTTCAGGTGCAAGTTTAAAAACATGTGTATTCTACACAAGGATAAAAGTGGCCTGAATATTTCTGGCCACAGGAGCTGTCATTTCTCTGAGAGCATTCACATCTTTCATCCCTTCATTCCCTTCCTCAATAGAGATGGCAGGCTTAAGGAGACTGATCAGATCCTCGCCATCAATGGTCAGGCCCTAGATCAGACGATCACACACCAGCAGGCCATCAGCATCCTGCAGAAGGCCAAAGACACTGTACAGCTTGTTATTGCTCGGGGATCTTTGCCTCAGGTCTCCAGCCCACGGATTTCCCGCTCTCCATCTGCAGCCAGCACAATTTCAGCCCACTCGAATCCAGTGAGTAGATGAGGAGCAGAAGGCACCACCTCTGGTCTTTTCAGCTGTGCCTTCTTTCTAATGCCTGCCATTTCCTCAGAGGTCCTGCTGGTTTGTTTGCTTGCTTTTAGTTTTGAGGGTTTTTTTTTTTTTTTTTTAATAATAATTCTTTTATGTATTCCTACTTGGGATATTTTTTCTAAAATCTGATTAAGTTTCGAACTTCAAAAATAGCCTTTACTTTGCATGATTCTTTGACACCATTAATAAAAACGGAGTCTCTTAATAAAATTTATTTAACCTATAAGTAGATAAAAATCTTTATTTCACTTGGTTTCGTTTTCCCTTTTTTCCTTTTCTCCTTTCTTTTCTTTTCCCCTATTACCCTCTCCCTCTTCCCCTATCCTTCCCTTCCTCTCCCCTCCTTTTCCTTACCCTCTCTTCCTTTTCCTTTCTTTCCCTTCCCTTTTCTTTACTTTCTTTTGTGGATGTGCATGCACTCTATCCCGTGGTAGCCTGGAACTCAGTGTGGATCAGGCTGGCTCTGAGCTTAGGATCTGCCTGCCTCTGCCTCCTGAGTGCTGGGATTGAAGGTGTGTGCCATGTCATCATTTTGTGGTTACAGTCAGCTGTCAGCGATGGCATAAACTTAAACAAATTAGCATCCTACTTTAAGGCATAATTAGCCAGAGACTTTCCTAAATTAGGGCAGCTGTTGTTTTGGACCTTCTTATCATGGAAGTTTTACAAATATCTTTAAAATTTGGTTCCTGTTTCTATATGTTAAATATAGTCACTATAATGATGTATTGATAACTGTAAAAAGGATCATATTAATATTGGTAGCAGTCTGTTAAAAGGGAAGTATACTAAATGAAGACTTGGTTAGTGCTTATGGTTCTATATGAACTCAGTATTTAACACCAACAGAATACTCATCAAAAAAGCTTTCATTGTAGATTCATTGGCAGCATGTGGAAACTATAGAACTGGTAAATGATGGGTCCGGTCTGGGATTTGGCATCATAGGAGGAAAAGCAACTGGTGTGATAGTCAAGACAATTTTGCCTGGAGGAGTAGCCGACCAGGTGAGCCCCTATTACAGGTCTGTTTTGTTGTTGTTGTTGTTAACTCAGAAGTGTGGCTTCATCATAGAGATTTTCTGTTTAATAAAAGGAAAATTTGATCAACTAAGACACTTTCATTTTTTTGGACGAGCTTTTAAGTACTCTCTTAAAATTGGAAGAGAATACTCTGAAAGTAGACATGGATTTTACTTAAGATACAGTTGTAGGCAATGCACTAAACACTCTGAAGAACCATAGACTGAACCAGGCTGATGATTCTAATCCCTGTAGAAACAACTACCCTTTGTTTGGTAGTTATATATTTGTGAACCTGGCAGCCATTAAACACACACACACACACACACACACACACACACGCTATATAAACAGTGCATTATTACTGAGGTAAAGCCTACCATCTTGTCTCTGTAGTGCTGGGTCTTTGGTGTCATGTTTGTACATGACACACAGCTGGTTTTCCATTTAGTTTGTTGACATGTTGTTGCTTTTTTTTATGCATAGAAGTTGATATAGTTTTTAATCTGTGTTTAATATTTTTAACTTTATAGAGTTATAAGGCTATTGTTTTCACTAATAGATTTGAACTTAAACTTGGAAGCTGAGTTCATCAGTTATCTTCAAATTCATGAATGAAAGCCTAGTAGTACAACTCTTTAGTGGTATTAACAGTAAAATAACAATTAAGTATTAGGTGACATCTAGCAATAGCAAATGAACTTCAGATGCTCGAGAGATAAGGATGAACCATATATGTATGTGTATGTATGTATCTATATATTTTACTAGAAAATGGGAAATATGAGTCCATTCAGCTTTAAGTTCACTAAAATTAAATGAAATATCAAAGTTAATTTTTAATTGGACTGACCACAGCCTGGTGTTCCTTAGCCACATGTCACTAGTAACTCTTGTGATGTACAGTGCAGAGCCGTCTGTCATTTCAGGTTTTTTTTTTTTTTTTTTTTTTAACTTTGCTCATATCACTCTCTTCTATTTTTGTTTTCCTTTCACTATAATGTTATCTAGAAATTCATTCTTTGCAGTATTTATAATTGAAATAGCCAGGTAGAAACTGTAGGAACATTCTAGTACTTTCTTGTGTTCCACATCACATTCTAATTAATATGAGCTGTGTTTGCACAATGACTTAATACTTCATCTATGCTTAATTACATTTTTTCTTGTTGCTCAAAACCAAAATCACACAAAATCATCTTTTATTTTCATGTTAATTCTTAACTAGAAGCCAAACTGAAAAAAAAAAATACTAGCTATTGATTTAAATTATCTGTAAGTTTCATTTGGTTTTACAACATTGAATGTCAGAAGACAGTTAATAGTATAATTTAAGATTTAATTTTATGTGATTGACATATATTATTGCCATTTGTATTATTGTCTTTAGATCATTCAAAACTTTTCAAGTGCAGTTACAATAAAAGTGCCTTAATTATTTGAATACTTTTTTAAAATTCAGCATGGGCGTTTATGCAGTGGAGATCACATTCTAAAGATTGGTGACACCGACCTAGCAGGAATGAGCAGTGAGCAAGTAGCACAAGTCCTTAGGCAGTGTGGAAATAGAGTTAAGCTGATGATTGCCAGAGGTGCTGTAGAAGAAACTTCAGCACCCTCCTCTTTGGGCATCACTCTCTCCTCGTCTACATCTACTTCAGAGATGCGAGTAAGTAACTGAAAACTGTTGATTTAAAAGAGTAAATGTAAGTTTTATTCACCAGATGTAATTGTTATCTCTGAGGCTTACTGCTGAATAAGTTCACTCTTTCTAGTTCTTTCTGAACTCTGGCTGGTTCAGCTCAGCTGTTTTGACTCAAACTACTCCCAATCTCCAAGCTGACTGATTCAATCTGGCTTCTCTTAGCTTCTCACTGAATTGCTGTGCTTGGTCTTAAACTAACTCTCCCAATTTGTTCTAACCTTCTAGCTATTTATTCTCTGGTTTCAACTGCCTTTACTGACCTTCATGAACTCAGGAATAAAGTCAACTCCACTGCACTGCATTCACTGCACTGACTCCCAGCTGACTGATTCTCCCTGCACTGCTCTTAAATAGCTTCACTTTCTTGTGCTATTTTATTGAGAGTTGGATGTATCCTATATCCTACTCTTTCTGTCAAATTGTTCTCTGATTCATCACTTTGTCCCTCAATTAGACTTCACATTCAAACATAGCTGCTTCCTTTCACCAACTAACGTTACCTACATCATTTGGGATTAAAGGTGTATACTAAGGGCATGTCTGTATGTCATCCAGATCATACTGTAATACAGAAGGTCTTTGGATGTGATCCCTTGCTTGAACAGCCATGTTGCTGTATTAAAATTCCTCTACAGAAAGGTCTAAGCAAACAGCATTCAGATGTTTATTTAAAAGTTAGATTTACTGATACACATTTATATTAAAAGAATGAAACGAAAGGCATGTGTAGAGATGCTAATGTTTTATTTATTGAGAACTCCTTGCTTAAACATTCTAGGTGATCATTTCACACTTTCTGTGAGCAACCATTTTATAAGGATATCTTGAAGCACATATGAAATTCTAGTGTTGTATTGTTCAAATGCCTATAATATTCGAGTTTATGTTTGTCTTACTTCGAACCCTCTTTGTTAACTGGGCCATCATTTTAATCATGGCCTTCAACAACTTTTCTCTAGAAAGTTTCCTATGTGGCAGTTGGGGATTGGGAGCCAGGATGGTGGGACTGGATAAGGCTTATGGACATCCCTGTGTCACTTCTTTAATCTCCACAAGCTATTAACAGATCTATGATGAGTGATTGTCATTGTAAATACTTGTTTAAAACAGTAGCTATGCTTTGGCATGGCACATTGGCCATGGCACATTTGGCATGATTTATTAGTGTAGTGTCCCATATTTCTCCTAAATTTGACATGAAAAAAGTTGGAACATTTTAAAATTCTTGAAAGTTAAAAGTTATATCAGTTGGCTTAAGGTCATAAGACTACAATGGATAAAATAAATGCACCCAAAAGTGTCTTGACATTTTAGAAGCAAATTCTACCCACTTCTAGATAAATTTTCCAACATATGCCAGTCGTGTATCCATTTCTCATACATGTAAAATATCTACTTTTCTTTATTAAAATTGCTCTAATCAATTGGTGCAAATTCTTTTGTTAATAAGCTAACCTCCTCCGTAAACCCTTTAGAGCTTTATTAGCCCACTTGAAATTTCCATGATTCTGTTGTTTTTAGGACTGGATTTGGTTGCTATTTTTACAGAGAGAAAGAAAGCAAGCTTGTTTATGGAAGTGTTTAAATGCCATTCTTTTGTGGAAAACAAAACATTTTATTCAGCAATATATAAATGAATGCAATACTGAAACTACTTGATGTAATGAAAGCTTAGGACAGTGTCTATTCTCTGTGTATCATCATTTCTGAAGCTTGTGCCCTGTTTAAAACCATTCGATAGTCAAATTGCCACCCTCTAAAATAGCACTCGGATAACTTATTAAAAATAGAAAACACATTTGTTTCAATTGAAGCAGATTTTATCCTGTCATTTTCTTGTAATTATCTAAACTTTAAACTTTTGCTAAGTTTGCACAGATAATTATGTGCAATGAAAAATAAATCCAACTTTACTTGTAAAATTATACTTCATTTAGGTGGACTGTCAGTGAGATAACTGTTTACATAGATCAGAAAATGTCAATGGCCAGCCCCAAGCTGGATGACTATTAAAGCTCACTGCCTTGAAGTTTTTGTAGGGTTGACTGGATGGTCTGCTGACATCACACCAATGTATAGGACCAGTGGATTATTGGTAACACCATGTGTCAGCTCACTAATGCTTAATTGAGGGAGTCTTCTTTACCTGTGGTCCAACATGCAATTAATAGTAACCCTATTAGTATATATTAGAGAAGGCTTAGACCCAAGAAAGCTCTTTTAGACCCAGAACAGGAGGATGCCAGTGTTGAGAGGAACACTTTCTTCATGAATATCTTCAATGTACAAAACAATATAAAAGGGAAATGTAAAAACATCCTTGGCACCATTTACTTCTTTTAAACAATAAGTCACCAGTCTACTTATAACATGGCTGCAGGGGAGATTCACTCATATTCATGGTGTTAGAATAAAGTAAAAATTTAAGTAGCAGTGGGAGCTCTCTTGTGGAGGTTGAGGCCCCACATTGTATATAGTCTTACATACTGCACATCATTTATGAACAGGTGCCCTGCAACCACACTCTTGCTCTTCCTCCCCAGATGTTAGCTATTTGTCCTTGGAAACATTTATATGCCTCCTTCCTCTGGGAAAGATTGATTCATTTGGGCATCTTACTGGCCTACAAATAATGTAGGGAAGTCTAGATTGCTATAAGGAGTAAGAAATGAAGACATGCCAAATACACTGTTCAATAAATGGCAGCTGGCCAATACTCATCTTGGTAGGTGGCTGTCCAGAAAGTGATGTTTAGAAAGAATTAAGTGGCAATACTAAATCTTAAAAAGTTTTGATATCAATTTAAACCATGATTTATTTGAACTTTAAACATCCCAGCTCCTTTGGAAATAAACATATCTGAAAAATACTTTATTAACAAGAAGCTATTTAATCTTTAACATTTTGTCTATATAGCAAGTTTGTCTGATGAGGGGAGGTTCAGCTTTCTTTTCTACATTCTTTTATGAATGAAAATGTAACAATGTTCAGTCTGTATTGAATTGCATAGCACAGTTAGAGATGGCTTAATGGAATTGAGTCTTTGACTATTAAATTTGACCTTAGTTTTTCTTACATGTTGATTTATCTAAAGATTTATTTATTGATGCTGCTTTAGGTTGATGCTTCTACTCAGAAAAGTGAAGAAAGTGAGACGTTTGATGTGGAACTCACTAAAAATGTCCAAGGATTAGGAATTACCATTGCTGGATATATTGGAGACAAAAAATTAGGTAATATTAAACGCTAAATATTTTCTAAGCGTTGCAGTCATCTCTAATATCTGTCTTATGAGATATTCAATCATTGTATGCTTTCTGTTGTAGAACAAAGTTGTTGACAGCTTTCTTAGAAATAATTAGGTGTAGGTGACTCTGATATGACAGGCTGAATAATTGCCTTATTTTTTGTACTGAATGCCTGTGGGACTTGTCACTACATACTTAGTCATAATTAGGATTTTTTATTTGGAAGGCAGAGGATGGCTTTTCTTTGTGTGTGCTTTATAAATAGTGAAAAAATTACTTATTTCTAATCTTAGAGCCTTCAGGAATCTTTGTAAAGAGCATTACAAAAAGCAGCGCTGTGGAGCATGATGGAAGGATCCAAGTTGGAGACCAAATTATAGCAGTAAGTTACACACTTAATAATAGCTTTTGCGGTTTTCATGGTGAAGAATTATGTTCTCTGGGATTGAAAAGATGGCTTGGTGGTTAAGAACACGAGTGCTCTTCTAGAGAACCTGAGTTTGGTTCCTAGAACCTGTGTTGAACACCCTAGAGACACATCCACACATAAACGTGGAGAGAAAAATAAAATTTTATAATGAAGAAATAATTTATCTATATATGTATTTGTGTGTGTGGGTACAAGTGTGTTCATTTGTTCATGTGTGCCAGAGTCCAGGGGTCAATGTTTGATATATTTCTCTATAGTTTTCTGTATTTATTTATTGGAACAGTGATTCTCACTGAACCTGGAGTTCACTGGTTGGCTAGAATAGCAGGCAAGTGAGTTCCATGGAATCTGTCTGTCTCTGGCTCTTCCTTGTCGAGGCTAAAGACTACATGACCTTGCCTCATTTTTATGTGAGCACTAGGGATCTGAACTCAGCTCCTCATGCTTGAGACTCAAATAATCTATCCACTGAGCTGTGGACCCAGCATTCTGATTTTACTTAGTAAAGAACTACATTTAGTGACATTATTGTTTTGTTTGTATTTGTGGTGTGTGTGTGTGTGTATGTGTGTATGTGTATGTGTGTTTGTCTGCTAGTGTTTGCACATATGGAGGCCAGAGGTTGACACTGGGTGCTTTCTTCTTTCTTCTAGCTTTATTTTTGAGACAGGGTTACCAATTTTCTAGACTGACTGAGCCCAGGGTTTTTTTCTTATTAATTAATTAATTTATTTACTTTGCATCCCGATTACAGTCCCCCTCCCAGTCCCATTCTTATAAATCTCCCCCATTACTCAAGCCTTCCTTGGGTACCACCCCTCCCTGTAGCCCAGGAACCTTCATGTCTCCATCTCCTAGTAGAAGGATCATAGAAGTGTACCATCGTACCCAATCTTTCACATGAGTACTGTGATCCCAACATAGATCATTACACTTGCTAAGTGTAGCAACAACAACAAAAACAAAAAGGAAAAACTTACCAATTTAGCATCTTCTAACCATCAAGTTCTTAGTGTTAAATATTTCAAACTGGTTTGCAGCAACCTTTAGGGTTTTTAGCACTTTACCTTTTCAGATTAAATGGAACATTGAATAGAAGCATTACTTTCCTTAAGACAAAAATAGAAGTCCATTTCTTTATAATTTCTGATGTATTTGAATTATGGTCATAATGAATTTGTTACAATAAAATTATATTTTCTTGTGTATATTCTGAAGGAAGACTTGGTGTTTACTGTAGCTGGATTTTCAGTTACATTTCTTTATTTTTACACCTTGCAGAATGACACTGTCATGTAGATGAGCTCTTTTCAGTTCTACAAACATAGAGGAGTGAAAGAAAGAAATCCAGAAATCTTTAATCTGGTCATTATTGTGTTGTAGTAAAGTCAGTTCTTTAACTATATGAACATTTCAGGTAGTTAAGAGAAAACTAACCCACTGTTCAGTGGATACTAGCTTCTTCAAACTCCTCTGTGATGTAGAAACTAATTTAAGTTAACCAAATGGGGAAACCTGTAGATGGTATAATTTCTTAGGTATTTCCAGTGCACATAGAAAAACTAAAGACCATTAGATGACCTGCAGGTAAGAAACCTGTTTTTTTGCCTTCTCTGTCTAAACTTATGTAACTATAGGATCTTTCTCATTGCCATTGTGTATTTTAATATCATTTTGAAGACATTGGTGGCGAATGATGACTGATTAAAGATTTCTTAGTGACAACACTGTTTTACACATAGCACAAGCCAAAGAGTAGCCCAGATACTATTGGTAGACAACTGAATAAACAAAATAGGTAGTATAAAGATGCACTGTCTTGCTTTTTGACCTGCTAAACAAGGAAATTCTTTCAAATGCTGCAACCTTAATCAGTTTTTGAGGACAGTGTGCTAACTGAAATAAACCAGGTGTAGAGACAAATGTGTGTGATTCCACTGCCATGACCCAAGGTTGTCAGAAAAATACAGGTGGGAGTGGTGGCTCTGGGGCTGTGGAGTCAGATGGTGGGAATTGTCATTCAGCGTGACACTGGTTCATGGACATGAAGAAAAACCCTAAAGGTTGCTGCAAACCAGTTTGAAATATTTAACACTAAGAACTTGATGGTTAGAAGATGCTAAATTGGTAAGTTTTTCCTTTTTGTTTTTGTTGTTGCTGCTACATATTTTCTATTGTATTTTTGAAAAAAAGATTAAGGAATATTATTTCTGCCCTTGAAAAGTATACAGTATGTCTCCCAGAGTGTTCCTGGCATCATAACTATGAATTCTTAATTGTATCTATTCACCTTTTGAAGTCCAATTGAAAGTTCAAGTTGAGCTTCCTGCCTACTTGGGTAACAGCTGCAAAGACTTTCTCAGTGCATCTCTATCTTACCATGAATAGAAATGAGCCACTGCCCCCTTTTTATTTTGGGAGTGATGGAGAGAATGAAAAGACAGCATGGATCCATGTACAATTGTCCTAGTTAAGGTTACTATTGCTACTGAGAAACCACCATGACTAAAAGCAATTTGGAGAGTGTTTACCACTCTAAAAGTGGTAGGACCTGGGAGCATGGAGCCAAGAAATGAGGCAGACTAAAGTCTCATGCAATAGTGAAATTTATTCAAAGCATTAGACAGTTTATACTGTGAAAATTAAGAAAGGTCACCTGAGTAAAGTTGTCATGATTTTAAGCTGAATACAATCACAAGGACAAACCATATGTGGCAAAAACAGTTTTATCCAGAGGCATATAAAAGGATAGTTTAAACATTTAATTGAATAACAAGAGCAAGCAATAATGAGTATCTGAAGTTAAGCTTATTCCTGTTGGTGATACCTGGGAGGGGCATGGAAACACACTCTAAGGACAATCCCATGTTTTTAAGTAACTGAGATCACAAGACTGCTGTTTGGTTTTCTTGGAGTGTTCTCATAAGTACTCAGAATTCTCACATGACTCCATTCTTGGACCACATTCTGACAGGAGAGAAAAGGCTTTACTTGGCTTACACCTCCACATCATAGTCCATCATTGAAGAAGTCCAACAGGACTTCATACATTAAGAACCTGTAGAGAAGAGCTGGTGTAGAGGCTGTGGTGGGGCCTTATTGGCTTCCTTACTCCTCATGACTTGCTCAGCCTGCATTCTTACAGAATCCAGGACCACCAGCTCAGGGATGGGCCCTCCCCAACCATTCACTAATTTATAAAATGGTCTACAGAATTGCCTACAACCCTGTCTTCTGGAGGCATTTCTTACTGAGGTTCCTTCCTCTCATGTGATTATAGCTTGGGACAAGTTGACATAAAACTATCAAGCACAATAATCTTGAGTTTAAAAATGTTTATTTTTTCTTCAACTATCTCCGTCAGTTCATTAGTGTTTCAAATCAGCATTTTGATGTTATTTATATATTCTATAACTTATTCCTTTAAAATTGTACAATTCAGTGGCTATTCATATATTTCCAGTGTTGTACATTCAACCCTGCATTCAGTTGTAGAAAAGTTTCATTACTGTATTCCTTGCTCCCTGCTTTCTCTGTCTTCTTAAGCTTATGGAGTCTGGGGTCTCCATTCTGTCTTTGTACTTTTTCTGGGACATTTCCTGTAAGTACAGTCACAAAGGATTTAGTCCATTGTAATTGACTGCTTTATTTGGCATGCTATTTTTCAAGGTTCATCTGTGTAGTAGAGTCAGTTTCCATTTTCTTTCATTGCTGGATACTATTTTATTGTGAGTGGCTTTGCCACACTTACCTATTTGTCAGTTCAGCCATAAGAGGTATTTTTGCTTGTTGGCTATAGAGTTAATGCTCCTGTGAATATTCATATACAATGTTTTATGAGGATGTGTTTTCAGTTTATTTTGGATATGTTGAGTGGAATTTCTATATCTTAGCAATCGATTGCTCTGTATTCAACTGTTTAGCAAATTTGAAAAAAAACCATTTTGAGATAATAATTTAGTTTTGACATTTCTCTCTTTCTCTTCTTGGATGATATGGAGGAGTCTAAATCTTCCCATATACCCACCCTTATCTCCTTTACATTCATGCATTCTTAAACTAATTATTATTGCAAGCAAGCACATAATCTGTGTTGTTTGTACAGTGCTACCTGTTTACCTATGGAGGTTTGCAGGGCTGGCCATTTGGGACTGGGTACCAATTGGTGTATTCTTCCCTGTGGAAGGCATTTCCATTCCTAGCTTTCCTCGGCTACCTACAGTTGTTAGTGTAGGATTGGAGTTCATGGGTTTTTCTCAGTCTGTTTTGGCCTATTCATCGTTTGTCGTTTAGCAAGCATCTTGATTCAATTGCATTGCCTTAGGACAGAATATAATGTCCCTTGAATTACTCTTCAGAGAACCACGTGAGACCCTCCAAGCATCTAGTACAAGGCTTGCTGTATTAGCATATTCTATAGGAAAGTGTTTACTGATGAAGTAGATTTGTTTCAGATTTTTAAGTGTCACAGTGGCTTCCCTCCAGGTTGTTACTGCCTTTGTTCCTATATAAATGGTCCTCAAAGATGATTTCCTTTTAGCCAAGTAGGTGATAAAAGAAATGTCCTCACAAAGGGGAGGTGTACTTTCCCTAAGTCTTCTCTTGCTTTTAATAAGATTGTCTTCTCTGTCACCCACATTCTAATTACTTTTTAATTTAGAAATACCTTAAGCCCTGGGAAGCAGAGCTCTTGACTATGTGTTCATTTTGTGCCACCCTCTTGTGGCCTTCCCATTGACCATGTGTTCATTCTATGCCAAGTATCACCCTCTTGTGGCCTTCCTATAAATTGGTAATATTTCCGTCATTCCTAGTTGCAGTTTTACAGTTATAGACTTTATTTTTTCTGGTTTTGTTTTGACAGCAAATATTGGAGCTATGAACTATTTTTAATTTGTATTTATTGAGGTGCTGAGAAGATTAAGAGTTATTTACTATTTTGAGGAAGCATTAGTTTGTAATTTTAAGCTACTTTGGTCTTCTTTTACAGACTGTATTCTGCGGACCTCTAGTGTTTTCTTTGTACAGTACAAGGACAGAAAATTGCCAGTAGACACCCCCCCCCCAACTCTTCCATGTTGGCATTCTGCATAACAATCATTTGAAAAGGGGGCTCTTTTTCTTTTAAAATGTTAACTAATCTTGTCAACAGATAAAATCATAATATCTATTAGTTATTTAGTGACACACAGTTAAAAGTAGCATAGAATTATGACTGATAATGAGAAATGTCAGATGCTGTCTTTAATATTCTGTGACAGAAATAGATTCTCAGTTTCTTGTTAGTAGATATAGCTTATTGGAGGATGGTTTGGCAAGCTACATGGGGTGTGGTAGGGAAGCAGGTTTTCTCAACTGTGTAACTGGTATTCTTTTCCATGATTTCTCCTGCTGATTATGGCACCTGCATTACATGTTAACAGAGTAGTGCATGTGTTTCTCTGATGAGCACAGGCTGTTCACCTTTGCACCTACTTGTGGAAATCTCTGTGGTATCGCTGAGTCAGAACTGACACCATCGTTCTGCAGTCAAGCCTGGTCATAGTTAAATACAGATTCTGGACTGGTGTTTTGCTGGCCTGGACTTATATGTAGTCTGGCTGTAAATTGTTTATTTCCATGAAACATTGGGATTTTGTGTTAATTACTTTTTACTCTATTAATAATAATACTAGCTTCCATGTGGCATAGTACAAAGCATTAAGAATTGGAGTTCTTGGAAAGTAGATGCCTTATTTCCATGTATGATGAGATAATTAAGAATCTTAGTGGAGCTATAGATTAAAATCTAGTCTGTTAAAGCAGATTTTCTTTGCTGGTATCATCCTGTGGCATTTGGGTAATAGATATATTTTAAAATTTAATTTACTATGTTTTGAAAACAGGAGCAAATGCATTTTTCTGTACATGCTTAAGCAGAATTCTTTATACAAAGTTTTTCTTAATGAAACTTTTTAAAAAAAGAGATAGAAAATGATTGTAGAACAACCACTTGCAGCATAAAGTTTTGTGCTTTTGAAGAATTTTGGGGGCATTAGTGATCAGATTTGGGCTGTTTTGTTTTATTTTTAAAGTTGTCTGAGACACTGTCTTGCTCTGTAGCCTAGGCTATTCTGACACTAAATAGTCCATAATATCCCCAACCTTCCTCCGCTGCCTCCATGTGCTGGGATTTAGAGGTTTGTATCACCATACCTGCCTCCCATTTTGAGTCTTTATATTCATGACACCAGACATATTATAGCATGTCTGTCTCATTTTAGAAAAACTTCTCTTTGAAGCCTAAAAAATATATAATTTGATCAGAATTAAATAACTGCGTAACAGAATAAAAAAACAAAGAAACAAAACAAAACTAGGCCTGGTAGTGTAGAGACAGGCAGATCTCTGTACGTTTGAGGTTAGCCTGGTCTAGAGGCCAGAAAGAGCAGTGCTAGCAGTCGTGAGTGCGGGAGCGCTCAGCAGTACAAGTTACTCTTCCTGAAGAAGACTGGAGTTCAGTCTCAGCACCTGTGTCACATAGCATCTCTACAAACGGCAGTAACTCAAAGCTTCAAGAGATCTGATACCCGCTTCTGAGGTCCGCAGGCATAACATTTATATATCCCCCTCAACACACACACATACACACATACACACAAATATAAACATAATTAAAGCTTAAGTCTTTTAAATTCCGAAATTTGTCATGTATCTATGTTTAATTATTATTGTTTTGGCATCTTATGTACCATTTGTCCACCTCCACTGTGTTGGGGGGGGGGTTGCACATTTGTGTGTAGGTGGACATGGATGTCCATAAATGTGGTGAAGTTGATATCATGTCTTCTACAATTAGGCTCTTCAGGCAGTCAGTCTCTCTTATGGAACCTGGAACTTTCTGATTGGATCAGCAAGCCCTGAGGATCCTTTCTGTGTGCTTTCTCCATGTGCCATGGTATGCAGGGGTCAGAGGTCAACTTGCAGGACTCCATTTTTTTCTTCCACTAAGTGGGTCTTGATGATCCAATCTAGGATTTCAGAGCTGACAGAAAGCATCTTTATCTGCTGATCCTCACTTCAGTCCTGTCCTAGCTCTTGTATGTGGGTTCTAAGGGATTGAGTTTATGCTCTCATACTTGCTCAGCAAACATTTCACCAAGTAAGCCATCTCCCCAACCAAGGATCACCTCTTTTTAATGAGAGAATATGGTTTATTTCTACTAACATTTCTTTGACCAGATGAGCACATGAAAATTAGGCCTGCTGACTTTCAGCCTTTGTTTCCAGACCATTTCTAGAAGTTTCTTCAGTTACTGGTATAGGAACTTTTCCCCTTGCTTATGATTCCTTTGCAGTCATTTCTCTGCTATTATAATTTGCTAATCTTTGCAAAAGGAAATCGGAAGCTCTGTTAAGTGTAGGAATAGAGTCAGGTGTCAGTGTTCAAGTTCCCATGTAACTCAGAAGGATTGCATAAGAGTCATGGAGCCAGATTCTGAGACTGTCTTCTATATGCCAAGTCTCTAGATACATGCCTGACTATTCCCACCAGGAAAAATAATTAAGTATTCATTTCCTCTCTGTTCTGTCTCTTCTGTATATTCAGATGTCATATACTGTTCCATTTGTTACGTGTAGAAAGCAGATGTGTCTTTGTATGTATACACATATGTACAGATAACTAAAACAAATTATTTTTAAATGTTTGAGGTTTTAGTATTTCCTTTCCACAACGGTTATAGTTAGGTTGCACTGTGGTAAAGGATGCTGGTCTGGATCTCACAGTGCTTTATTCACCTGCTGAATATGTGAGTTTTGAATTTTTCACTCTCTTGTTCTCAGGCAATGTAAAGTACTGGTAAGTGTACACTGGAGTCTTGGGGAAGTGTCTTCCTCACTGCCTTCTGTCCTTGATCCCCGTGGATCAAGTGGATACAAAAGTGCTTTTGATTTTTAATATATCTTATTATCACAGGTTGATGGCACCAACCTTCAGGGTTTTACCAATCAACAAGCAGTAGAGGTGTTACGTCATACAGGACAGACAGTGCGTCTGACACTGATGAGGAAAGCAGCAAGCCAGGAAACAGAGCTTACGTCAAGAGAAGACACTGCAAAAGATGTGGACCTTCCAACTGGTAGAGTCCTTTGTGTTATCTTAACATTGTCTTCTAACTCTAAAGCGATTTTTGTAGAAGAATATTTGGTATTAGATGGAACCGTGGGTTTGTGCATTTGCTTTAGAATGGGCTCCTAGGTGAAACAGACGTCCTTTTACTGTTTCTCAGTTGGAGATAGACTCTGCTTTCTTTCTGTCCTGACTTTAATTTGGGTGTCATCAGGACTTTCTCTTCAGGGCATGGGATACGGTTGTGGTTGATGCTTGTAGGAACTATGGGGAGGCATATGTGGTGTGTGTGTGTGTGTGTGCGTGCAAATGCCTGCATTCATATGTGCACAAGCACACACAGTGACGTGTGGAAGTCAGAGGATAGCTTCATGTGCACTTTAGGTGTCAGTCTACCTACTGCCTTAGTTGAAATGGACTTCTTTGTTGTTTACCACTGTGTATGGCCAGTCTAGCTGGCCCACAAGCTTCTGTTAATTCTCCATGAACATCCTTGCAAATTACTAAAATAGTCAGCAGTGTGAGGCTGTTATCTGGAAAGGTGTTTTACTTCTAACACGGTTGAGCTTTGTGCCATGCACTATGCAATGCATTCCTAGGAGATGGGCAAGCAGATTTCCAGAAAGTCCTAGTCCACTTACAGGAACACAAGAAGTACATATGGTTACTATGGAGTTGGTCTCTTCAAAATTGACTCTAATTCCTAATTGGTGGTTCAGACCAACAGAATGGGTTTAGAAAATTTCAAATGATTCTATTATTTATTTTATGAATATAACTTAAAATATTTTTATCTTTAAGAAAATTATGAAAAAGATGAAGAGTCTTTATCATTGAAGAGAAATACCAGCATATTGCCAATTGAAGAAGAAGGTAACACTTAGAACCGGGCTCAGTTCATTGTGGTTTAGACAGAATGCTTGCAAAGAGATTAGGTCTTTATGACAGACTGAGTTACTAAAACCATTATAAATGTGCTGCTAACTTCTTCGGAAATGGGAGGTTGATGTATTTGTATTTATTAATAGAACCAAATGCTTTTTAAGATTAAAATAATTCATTTATTGTTTGTTAATTTTCATGTTGAATCAGTTTGTTTTCTGACATATGTGCATGTACACACATGCACGCGCACACATACACACACACACACACACACACACACACACACACACACACACCAAAATTACTCTTGAGGTATCATTTGGTAATATGTGTACTTTTAACTTACTGTTTATGTATAATTGACATGTCTCAACTGTGAAACAATAGTAAAATATAAAGTATTTAAAAACACAGAAACGCTTAGATTTTTTAGGAATGGAAATATGTGGGTTTTTTTGTTTGTTTGTTTGTTTTTGGTTCTGTTAATTGTTTTCTGCTGTGATGATTGTTTTCTGAGGCAAGGTCTTGGTATGTGGCCCAGGCTGGCTCCTGAGTGCTGGATTTCAGGATACACTACCACTTCTTCCTGAAGCTATCTATTTTGGGGAGGCTGATATATACTTTTTAGTCATTTTGAGTTATAAGCTTTATAACTAGGAACTGGGCTTGATAGCAGTTTTACAGAGAATTGTTAAGGCCATGTAAGAATTCTTATCACTGTAGGTTTGCTAGGATGCAGTGTTTTACTATATTTCACACCATATCTACCCCATTTTTATGCCTTGTCTCCTGCTTCTTTCCCTGGTTCTGTTGCTGGGTATTTGGTGACTTAAAGCCATTGAGCAAGTGGAAAACTTCCTCTCTGGTAGTGTGGATTCTCCTGTTTAGAAGCCTCTTCACTCTGTCTGTGGCCTCATTATTACTTCTTCTGCTGTGGAAAGTTTTAGTTTACTTTTATTATTTAAAGAGAGTCTGTGTATGTTATAATATCCTGGAAGGAAAATGTGTAGTGTTCATACATATTAATTACATTCTGCCATTTTTATACTAATTAGTAAAGAAAATACTTAGGCTAAACTGAATACTAAGAGTTGGGGAGAGGATAAAAATACTGAGAACATGACTTTAAATAGGAAGTGAATATGGGCAGGAAGGGTTATGTAGAAGAAACATCGATTTTGCTGCAGAAAAAGCAACTAATGAGAAACTTGCATATGTGTGTGGAAGGATGTTGGCACCTCCAAACTTACAATCAGGAGTACTTGAGCTATTTAAAATAAATAAGTAAATAAATCAGAAACCTGGAAGTGGTTATGATGTACCTGGTCTGTCCATCCTGGCAGGGTGGGATGCCACTGCCTTTCTAGAGGATGGTGACTCCCCGCAGGATGGTCACTTACCTATTCAACAACATTGGAGAGGAAGGCTCTGTGGCTTTTTGTTTGTATTTTCAAAGTTCTGAAATGAGGTCTGGAGGCAGGTAGGGATAAGAATGACATAGCCTCGGGCAGAATGAGTGTGAATCTCAGTGTCATCTGATTTTCCTCATTCCATTTATAATCCCCCATTATAATCCTGTTGAGCTATGTGAATGCACACATACAGTCACACACACACACACACACACACACACACACACACACACACACACACACGACTGAAGGTGAACTGGGGGAAATAACTTCTGTTCCCAGAATTAGGTTTAAAGATTCCTTAAGAGCCTGGCTCACTGTTGACTGTTACCCGTCCCATAACTAAATTTTAATTTGGACAGAAAACATTTATTCACAGGGGTACTTTCCAGTCCTGTTTTGCTGTGTTCTCTAAGCTAGACATCGAACCTAAGACTTTGCATATAACCAAACCTTTAAAAATAGTTATCAACTTTGTCCAGTTTTTCAAGACAAGTTCAGAATCATTAACTAAAGAATGATGAGCCTGAAATGAGAGACAAGGTAACTGGTGGAAATCTGAATTCTGGAATATTCCTTAAAGTAATGTAAAGACTGTAAAGGAATAGAACTTTTGAAAAGAAAACGTTTACGAGTAAACACCAAGTGACATTGTACATGTTGTAGGGCTAGTTGTGCATGTTGTAGGGCTAGTTGTGAATGTTGTAGGGCTAGTTGTGCATGTTGTAGAGCTAGTTGTACATGTTGTAGAGCTAGTTGTACATGTTGTAGAGCTAGGTGAACCTGTTGTAGGGCTAGTTGTGCATGTTGTCTGGCTAGGCCTGTAGCTCAGTGGAAGAGTTCTGTT
Source organism: Arvicanthis niloticus (assembly GCF_011762505.2). Taxonomy (NCBI): domain Eukaryota; kingdom Metazoa; phylum Chordata; class Mammalia; order Rodentia; family Muridae; genus Arvicanthis; species Arvicanthis niloticus. Next base: position 68,231,028 of record NC_047662.1, read on the forward strand.
GCAAATAGACAGAGACACACAAAGATGCTCCTCAGTGCCAGCTTTCAGCTCCACATTCTGAATTTGCAATTATTTTTATCACTTACTTGATGCCTTTTTTTTCTCACTGACTTGATGACCTTTTTTTTCTTTAAATTAAATTAAATTAGTGGGATTCTGATTCCAGGTTTTATCTTAATACACATTCTCAGTTCTTCATTGTTTCATACTTTTATATATATTTTCCAGGTAATGGAGTTGTCTGTTACTATTCCTTTGCTATGTGTGTGAGGTGATATCATAGCTTCCTTTTCTACTGACCACAGTTTTACTGTAATATTACCAGTAGAAAGAGCTCATGTGTCTGAGAGCAGTGCAGAATCCTTATTATTTTAATGAACATTAGAAAATGTATAGAGACTTGAATGGAAAGTTTAATTAAAGCTTAAATGTTGTCCATTAAACAAGCATACTGTTGTGTATGTAGGCACTAGTCTAAATCAGATCATTAAAGTTCAATAACATATGAGGGAACCTATGAAGAGTCTTGACAAAGAACCAGAGGAAGGTTTAGCCCGGCCTTCCTAGTGTAGAAGGTGAGTTTTGTGTGCTAGTACTGACTTCATTATTTTGACTGTTTCAGGGTATCCACTGTTGTCCACTGAGCTGGAAGAAATGGAAGATGTGCAGCAAGAGGCTGCCCTGCTGACCAAGTGGCAGAGGATTATGGGAATTAACTATGAAATAGTGGTAGGTTAGCTTGCTCTTCCTGTTTTCTCACTTGTACCTGTGTCTGTGTAGGAAATTCTTGGGAAAATAAAGATAATCATTGGAAGGAGCCCTGGAGAGAGGTCAGAGGTCAGTTTTTTTTAAAGTTGTAGTGATTGCTAAGGGACTGGAATACATAGTTTGCAAGTTTAAGAAGTCCTGTGTCATTATGCTTCAGTATTTATGAGAGTGTTATAATAATATACACACAAGAAAGGTTTTCCTGATTTATACAAAGAACCAGAATAAAATTCACAGTTTACTTCAAATAAGTTAAAGCTCATCCTGAGCTAGAACAGAGTTGCAGGCTTCCTTCCTCCCTTCCTCCTTCCTCATCTTCCCTCCTTCCTTCTTTCCTTGTTAAAAAAAAGTCACTTAAGGCAAGGTGTCATGTAGCCCAGGCTGGCCTCAGATTCTCTGCATAGACAAAGAGGACCGTGAGTTCCTGACCCTCCTGCTTTCCTTGCCCTAGTGTTGGATATCCAAGAGTGTACTGTGCTCTACACACCATCGTCTTCATCATTCTTACGCATTTAGCTTTTGTGATACATTGATTCTGCTTCACTTTTCATATCACTTATGGCAGTGTTGGATGTTTATGAACTGTGTATCTCGCTAAGATACCAGGGTTTGCTAGTCTAAAGTAACAAATTTGACACACATCATTAAAATGTCAGAATTCAGAAGCAAAAGTAAAATACTACATTCAGTATGATTTTTTTCATATCTATAAGACCTTTAGTCTCTGGGTTAGAAGAAGCAAAAGAAAACAGATAATATATATTATAAGCAACTCTGGCCTTCACTGCTAAGCAGTATTGTCAAATTTGCACTTCATTTTCATAACAATACTTGTTTTAAAAACTCAAGGTAATTAACCTTCAAATAAGAAATGAGTAAGTATAGCCACGAGCTACACTTAAGTTGGGGAGGAATACAGTAGAGTTCAGGTGAAGAACTCTTAGTTTAGCACTGACTTCTGGGTGGGATTAATGTGGCTGGCATGCACAGCAGACATTTCCTGTTTAGGGGGTAATTGAATGAAAGGTTAGCCTCCCACAAGCCATTTCATCTATATCAGAAGCAATACTGAACCTTTACGGGCCCTTGTACACCTGTTGTCTGGATGATATTCCCTGTCCTCTCTTAAGAGCAGAAGTGTGCTGCACGACAAGACCACATCATTTGTGATCCATGCTCAGGTAAATAGGAGTAGCTCTGCCTTCTCCTTGCTGCTGTCTACTTGGCAGCATTAATATAGAGAAGGTGGTGGTGCAGAGATAGTTGGTTACTTCAGTGGAAACCTGACTCTTTCTTAGAGTATTTGAGCTCTATATTGGGTTTTCAGGGCTGAGATTCTACACATCACAGTTCAGGGTCAGGTGACTTCATTCTGATACTGGCTTTTAACCAACCACCATGAAGATATGAAAGGTCTTGTTTGGTAAAGTTATTATTTGGGAAATGACACATGGCCCCCATGGTGTGCATAGCAGCAAGTCCTAGGTATGTAGTCTCCAGGCTGTCAGCTGTGCTCAGATCTATAGGAATTTCTGCTGAGAATGCTTTTGGGTGTTTGTGGCTAGACATATCCCTTTAGTCTTGGTCTGTGAAACCATTTGAAATAAGTATTTTCCACTGGTAGTGCTACAGTGATATGTAGCTTACCATAAGATTCTTAAAGCTTTTTGTGGAGATTTGACTTTTTTTTTTTTTTTTACCAGATGAACTTACAATATTTACATGAGTAGAAAAAACCCCAGAAGAATTAGAGTTGTGATTTTTCTCATTTCAGGTGGCTCATGTAAGCAAGTTTAGTGAGAACAGTGGGCTGGGGATAAGTCTGGAAGCAACAGTGGGCCACCACTTCATCAGGTCTGTGCTACCAGAAGGCCCTGTGGGACACAGCGGGAAGCTCTTCAGTGGAGATGAGCTATTGGAAGTAAGATGTTCTGATTTCCTTCTGTCTACTGATACACAGTGTAAAAGGCTGCTGGAGAGTTAATGGGGATGCATCACTAAATCATAAAGTCAGTGCAAAGCAAAGGTACTGAAACTGTGTGTGTACGCTGACTGCAAGTTCCATATGTTCTCTTTTGATGGTTATTGCTTTGTTATGTTTTATGCTGTTTTAGATTTCAAAGACTATGAAACTTCTGTGACAATTTTTTAAGCGTGTATTCAGTTCTTAGTATAGTCAACATCTTCATATGCTTCCATAGAGAATAACAGCAAACTGCAAATACATCCTGTCTGTCCCTACTCGCTCAGTTCTTGTCGCTCACTAGCTATCTACTGGTATTTGTTTCTCTGCAATCTGTCAATGTTTTTTAAATGCAGAGATAAAAAAATAGAAAAAATTGTTTTCAGTTTTAAAAACATTTTACCATACTCTATATGCCATTTCTAATCTTTCTTAGTAAATTCATTAAATGCTAATTCTTTGTAGTCTTTTCTTCTGTATTTGTGGGGAATATTTTTGTTCTCTCTTCCTACCATACACTTACAGATCAAACCTAGAGAGAAACTAAGGGTTTTACCTTGGTGCTTGAGAAGCTACCGGTTACAGCCGTACTCTGAACACGAATTCAGATCCTGTTCGAAAATACTCGCCCAGGTCTAACTACAGGTCTTGGCAAAGCAGAACCACTGCCATTACCGTAAAGAAATTTATGTTGTGGGAAAATGGTACCCTCACAGAGACCATTGCATTATAAAATGTATTTTATGTGGTCCTGTCTTTCTGCAGGTGAATGGTATAAATTTGCTTGGGGAAAACCATCAAGATGTGGTCAATATTTTAAAAGACTTGCCTATAGATGTGACGATGGTGTGCTGCCGTCGGACTGTGCCGCCCACCGCCATGTCAGAAGTGGACAGCCTGGACATAAATGACCTTGAGCTCACAGAAAAGGTATGAAACTTGCAGAAAGAAGGCTAATGTGATGTGTGATGCTGCTAGAATGTTAAGCTGTTTTTATTTTCCTCAAGACTTGATTTGTTTTCATAGAGTCTATGCTTATCCAACAGATCTAGAACTCAAACAGCTTGGGCTTGTATCAGAATTGAACAAGTCACCTCACCTTTCTGAACCTTGGTTTCTGTTTCTGTAAAATGTAGGTTAGGATGTGGCCCTTCTCATGGAGACTCTCTGCAGGTGAAAGTAGTTACAACAGATAACACTGTGAACTTGACACTGGGCACCCCCAACAGCATGCTGTTTACTTGACAGGAGGTACCACAGCACCGTGTGTACTTGGAGTGCCCCCATTAACTAGTTCGACCCCAATTGGCAGAATTATGCTAATATACAGATGGAAAAGCATACTTTTATATACCCACCCAGCCGCATCTGGTTTTCAGTTAACCATTTAGTGAATACCTAAAATACAGAAAGATATAGTTATATGTTTGGGTTTTAATTCATTTGTACATTTTAGTGTGCAATTATAAGAAAGTTAACTCACAATTCACATCAAGTAATTTTCTATGACATATTTTTTTCTATATGCTTATTCTTATCTGTTTGAATGAAAATTCCAGGAACAGAGCTAATTACCTTTTTGGAAGGTGATGTAATACAGAACCCTAGTCAGATTTTATGAAGGAGGGAATTTCTTTTACATTATGCTGAAGGAATCAATACAGTGGAATAATTTTGCTATTTAAAGGGTAAAGAGCATAGTTTATCATTCACGTGGTGATCATAACAGGAAAGAACAAGAAACATGATTCCAAATTGTGTGCCACTGGAAGGCTGAGCCATGGCTATGCCTGCACGTGTTTGGTGTGAGTGGGATGGTCACAGGAGAGCAGGAGAGGAGGTTTGTGTCTGTGGCTCTAGGCAGTGCCATAGAATATCAAAAGCAAAGGCAGCACACAAACTAGAATTTCATTCTTACAAACACACTTTTCTTAAATTCGATATGTTACTATAGATAAATGGGGCTGGCTTAACCTGTCTTCAGTTTCATTTGTTTTTGTTTTACTTTTTGTTTGTTTTGTTTTGTTTTTAGAGAGAAGTTAACATTTGAAGCCCAGTTATCTCTACTTAATCTATATGGTTCTATGGATTGTAGATACCTTATTTGCATATAATACAAAATTTTACAAACACCAACTTTTTCTTGAATTCATCTTATTTTTATGAATTCTTTTTAGTTAATAACAACAACACACTTCTTTTTATTTTTCATGTAGATATGACTCAAACATACAAGAAGTGTAAGTCACCCATAAGCTGTAGATGCATAACCACTAAATAAGCTTATAGGAAATTATAGCTTCTATTTTTAATGCCTTTTATGACTTAGGATTTTGAGAATGTTTTGGTGGGTACAGACAGAGAACCCAACCTTTTCCTTGCAGTGTGCCAAAGCTATTCCCTCTGATATGAGATGTCTGGTCTGTTATTCAGCCTCATATAGATCTAGGAGAGTTCATTGGGTCCTCAGAGACAGAGGACCCCATGCTGGCGATGTCTGATGTGGATCAGAATGCTGAGGAGATTCAAACACCACTGGCCATGTGGGAGGCAGGCATCCAGTCCATAGAGCTGGAGAAAGGGAGCAGGGGCCTCGGATTCAGCATTTTAGACTATCAGGTAAATATATACCATTTTTCCTAATTGCTGTAAGGATACCATATTCTAAAAGTAAATTGTTACTAGCAGATAAAAGGAAATAATATTTTAGTTAGTAACAGCATTTTCTTGTTCAAATTAATTGCTCAGGATAGTAATGTAGTCAATGTGATGTTTTTATTATAAAAGGTTTGTTTTAGCATTATATTTATTGAACTGTTTAATGTTTCAGCTTGAAAAATTGAAGAAAACACAGAACATAGTTTAGAAGTATCATAATACAGTGGGTTCTCTTTGTCACTTGGGGAATATTTTTATTTTCATGCTCTTAATTTACAGCTTACACTTTAATACTCACCTGTAAAGTACTAGCTATTTCTTTCTTTTGTATAATAAGTAAGATGAATTTATACTTGGGCGTATCTAACATTCCAATCATTTTTTTTGCTGAATTTATGATTGTTTCTACATTGGCTCCATGCAGCCTGCACCCTTCCCTGGGTTGTTCTGTGCCGGGCAATGTGGAAATGCTGAGCACTGTCTGGTAGAACACAGGTGTTAATCTTAATAATCTTGAACTCAAGCTATCTCTGAGGATTCCAGATCATACACTTTTTGTATTTCTTCATTTGTAAAGGACAACACCTTTCTTAGAAGTAAATCCATCTACTGTTCAAATACTATTGTTTCTCATGCCCTTAACATCCAGCTTCAAGTGACAGCATAAAAACTTGACAGTTTCCCCCAAATTAAAATGTCATCTTAAAGTTATCTAGCATTATGCGGGGTCAGTTTAATGACACTAGCAAATGAGGCTTTCATTGCTTCTGGCTAACTTCTGTGGTCTTTCTAAAATGAAGTAGACATTAGTTTGTTCTAGGGACTAATTAGAACCTCATATGAAAACTGTAAGACACTTGAAACAGAGCATATTTGTAAAATAGACTTCCGATGTCTGAATGAGCTGACTGCTTTTCACCCTCCTGCCCTGTTAGGACCCCATTGATCCAGCAAACACCGTAATAGTTATTCGTTCTCTGGTGCCTGGCGGTATTGCCGAAAAGGATGGACGGCTTTTTCCAGGAGACAGGCTCATGTTTGTCAATGACATTAACCTGGAAAACAGCACTCTTGAAGAGGCCGTGGAAGCCCTGAAGGGAGCACCCTCAGGGATGGTGCGGATAGGAGTGGCCAAGCCTTTGCCTGTAAGAACCTGGATTTTATTGATCTCTTGTATATATGCGAGGGAAATGGCTGAGGAGAGCAGAATAGTTATTTAGAAGCAAAGTCATTTTTTAGCTAGTTCCGGACAGTATTTGATGTTACATAATCTGTTTGCACTGAAGCATATGATGAATATTTTTGTCACTTTAAGTAGAACTTAATGAATAGTAAACATAAGTGTGTGGGCAGATAAGAATAATGCTTTTCCTCCTAAAGTTTGACGAGGGTTGCTGGCCATAGAGTACAAGTGTAGAGCTCCTAGTGTCTTAGAATGGCAGCCTGAGTTTGGTAGAGGAATTCAAGCATATGGCAGCCCTGAACAGTTTAGTTTCACTTAGTCCTCTAAGCTGTGTTGGATTTAAGGTCCTGAGTTGTCTGCTTGGCTTGTAGGGGGCAAGCTTTAAGTGTTTTCAGTTTTCTTCAGCTGTTCTAATAATGCCTCCACTGCGTTTCAGAGAGGTTGGATGAGTTCATTGTGTCCTCAGTACCATTCCTTGTTAAGTAAACTGCATTCTTTATAATAATACTTGAGAGAGGGCACAACACTGATTTTCTTTAATGCTTTATTCTTCAGCTTTTAAAGTCTTAATACTTAAAAAAAAATTCCCTTTTATTATTTAGTCAGAGTATTTAGCAGATAAAAAATGACCAGACAATTACAATAAAAAGTACTCATTTTATTGTCATTTGTGAGAGTAATTATTGGTGGGTATGCTAGGAAAAAGGCCTCCTTCAGGCGAGATGATTAGCATCAGTATTTGTCTAACTACATAGCTTTCTTTCTATGTTGAAGTCACATGGTGTCACTTGGAGACTCATCATTCGTTCATTCTTCCTCTTGTCCCTTTCCCCCTTTCTGCCCTTTTTGCTGTTCTTTCTTTCCCACAATCTCCTTCTCCACACCAATGTTCTGCAGCTGTCACCAGAAGAAGGGTATGTTTCTGCCAAGGAAGACGCCTTTCTCTGCTCACCTCACAGCTGCAAGGAGACAGGCCTGTCTGACAAAGCCCTCTTCAGGGCCGACTTGGCTCTGGTTAGTAGCCACAACCGATCAAGCCTTCTTTTTAAATTCTTATAGATTATACTTTTAAAAATTATTTTGCCACAGTTTTATTGAATTTCTTGTTCAGTGTATGAAAGAGCTTGATGTGCATATATTTCTTTAAACTAGAGAGTGTGAATTAGGTTGTTGACATTATATATTATTGCCAGTACTAATTTGGAAGAAAGATCATTTTTTTGTTGGAGTTTTATGAACTCTTGATTATCTATTTTAGATGATTTTGATGTATTTATAGTAAAGAGAGTACACTCACATTATACTTAAAAATATGAAGTGACTTTAGCCCTCTCTGGGGGCATTATAATTTAGAATACTGTGGACTTTGTGAAGTTCTCTGATGTTAAGTCATACCTTGACATAGCAAGTTCATTTGGAAACAGGACAGGAAACAAAGATATCATTCATTCATTCTGTTTTTCTTTCATTTTTCTTTTCTGAGATGGGCTCACTGTGTTGCTATGGCTTGTCTGAAGCTAACAGTCAGCCATCCACCTGCCTCTGCCTTCTGAGGGCTGGGATTAAAGCCATATGCAGTCGTACCCAGCTCATAGTCTTTAAAGCACATCAAGAGACAGTATCCTTTATAGGGTTTGGAAGGCATTTTTGAACCCCTTTAAATGAATGCCAGTTGAGAAGATCACTTTCGTTCATTTGGAAGCTCAGTGCCTTGTAACAGTCCCAGAATTCCTCAGTCTTTCTAGTGAGTTCTGTTTGCTTGAACTGGTCACTCAACTTCCTTCGGACCTTATGTTTCATCTCTACAGTAATTGAGCTAATTGAATTTTAGAATCTTTTAAGATTTAAAGGCATCAGTGATAGCTATTCAAATTCTATTTGAATATTCTTTTTGATAGTATTTTAAGGATAACTTTTATCTATTATAAAAGTTTTATAATAAAACTTTTTATAAAAGTGTGGCATAAAGCTCAGTTAATACTGTCTAAATAGTACACTATTTTTCATCCAGATTGTTTACATAATATACACTGGTAGATGATAACCTCTGCATAGTGACTTTCTAGTGAATTTGAACAAATATTTAAAATATATTATCAGCTTGTGAATTATTTTCTAAGAGGCTAACTTTGAAATGTTTCAGCAGCATTTTAACAGCTGTTTATATTGCTATGGCTTGCTGATGTTAAAATGTTTATTACTTAATGCTTCTGGAGACTAGTTCACAATCTGGCCACTTCAAAGTTATTCTGATTCCAACTCAAACACCAAACTTCTCTTTGGTTTTTATATCCTAGACCAATAGACAGTCACATAACTGCCTTTATGAATAATGGTTTATTAGTTGAATATGAAGAATGATAGCCTAATGCTTTGCATCATAAAACATATAACTATTTAAACTTAAAATTGATTAATTCATTTGTTAATTGCTCCCATTAGCTCTTAAGTTGATGGGATAGGACGAAATAGTGTCTGACACTAGACACTATCTGGCCTTTGCTGTGGGTGGTCTGTCCATCCATCATTGTGCAGATCTATCAGTGCAGTTTTCAAGCAGTTAGGAGTGGGGAAGGCACATGCAGAAAACAGGACAGACAAGGACATAACTGTGCCTTTTAGCTCCAGTGGTGACAATGATGTGTGGTAGGGTATGGTAACCAGCTGCTCTTACTTTATTCCTAGATAGATGTACCTGATGCTGAGTCCATAGCTGAATCAAGATTTGAGTCTCAGTTCTCTCCTGATAATGACAGTGTCTACTCCACACAAGCCTCTGCCTTATCTCTTCATGATGGTACCTGTAGTGATGGCATGAACTACAGCCCCTCTCTCCCATCATCTCCTCCCAAGGTACAACAGAAATGTCACTTCATTTTGGAGAAGTGTCTGTGAATAACCTTTTGGAGATCAGAGTTTCTGAAATTTGTAGGAGTAGCATGTCTTAGTTACTGTTCTCTTGCTGTGAAGAGATATTATGACCAAGGTGACTTGAAAGAGAAAGCATTTAATTGGGGACTTGCTTACATTGTCAGTGGATTAGCCCATGATCATGGCAGGGAGCATGGTGGCAGGCAGCATGTCTGTGGAGTGATAGCTAAGAGCCTATATCACATCTACAAACAAGAAGCAGGTAGGTAGTGAGACTGAATCTGGCGTAAGCCAGATTCATTCAAACCACCCCATAGCATATTAATGATATCAGATTTCTTTAGTCACAGGTTCATATCGGATCAGAGTAAAATGTCACCAATGTTGTTGATTGTTTAGACTACTAATGACCAATTCTAATGTTTGTGAGACAGACTAATAGAAATAAAAGTTCAAAGATTTTATTAATATTTTCACAATACATTTCTCAAATTATGCTTTTAGCAATTAGGAAAGTTTAGAATAACTTTTTTAGTTTCTTTTAAATAACTTATGCAAAAGATAGAGTAAAGGTTTTTTTTTTTGTAATTTGATAAGTACTAGCTAATTTATACTTAGTGCTGTCACTAATGGGATGCATTGTCAAAGAATATTCTACATAAAGATTATGGTGGAAGGCAGTGTGTGCTTATGTCAGTGGATATGAATGCAGAGCATAATCACTGTGACACATCTGCTCTCGATATCTTAAATGGGTTATCAATATGAATGCTAATATTCTATTAATTTCCTGGGTGACATACTCTATAACATTCAAAAGTGGTATTTTAAACTGTACAAAATTTTAAGTGCAAATAGAAGTCTTGATAGGTATTTTACTTTGATTGTCTGATTGTTAGAGATTGTTTTCAACACTGTTTTTTACTTATTGTTGATTTGTGCATCTATTTCAGTCATGTTTCTTTTATATTAGCAAACAGATTCAAACAGATTCAATTCTGTTTGAATCTCTGAGAAGTGATTTATAAAGCATTTATAAAGTGTATATACATATACTGTAAATATCTGTGTACATTAGAGAAAAACTTAAGGTGTGTAGGTGTGGCACCTCCCAACTTCATGACAGATGTTATTTTGAAGAAAACCTTGATGTATGGGGATGCTTCTCTATCAGATACAATGATACTGGGTACAGAACCGAGTGTCTAGGCAGACAGTTCATGTATGGATATAATTTCTGTGTGGGTAATATATAGTAAGTGAGCATGAAGATAAAGAGAATAGACAGTATTCTCTCTTAAGGTGATACTGTTTCCCTCATACATTGAATTCAGTGGGAAAGAGCCCTGTTAATGAGGATGTAGGGAAACAAGATCCCTTAGGTCTGTCTTTGTTTTCTTTCTTTCCTGATTAATAACTGGTTATGGCAGTTCACCTGCAGAACATTTTGTGTTATGTCTGATTGTGCCCGTTACTTTTGCCCATGCCACCAGGCACCCTCCTGGACTATGCAAGATAAGGTCTTAAGTGAACAGCAGCTCCTTGCCTGCATACCTGAGTTCCCTGTCCGCAGACCATCTGGACTATGTTCATTTTTGACTAGCCTCAGGGCTGGAAGCTGGTTTCATCTCCTGGTGGGATCTCCAAAACCGTAGCATTGCACACATCTTCTTTCCAGTGGGACAGATTGCTTTGTTTAATGTAGTAATTGTTATTTAACGGGATTATACTTATACTATCTGCAGACTGAGAAACATACATTTTACAGGGCAAACACTGGCTCTGTGCAGTGCAACATAGTGACTTGCTGAAGTTGGGGTGCCTCATTTTTTTTAAGAAGTTTACTCTTTTATTGAATCGAAGTTTGGCAAGCTGGCCTAACTAAAATACTTAAACTAAAAAGCAAAAATAAGCCATTAATGAAGATGTTTAAACCTCCTGTGGGCTTTCAGTTCCCTTAGCAAAACATTGCAACTCCGGCGTTTTCTTGTGTTGTGCTTTTGTTTGTTTTTGTCTCTGAATTTTAGTACTTAGAACTCTAGTGGGAAAAAATTATAAAAACTGAAAAAATTATATGATATATCTTCACTGTTTGCACTAAGTTCATCATACAGGGCTTGTTAAGGAATTCATAATCGACTTTTAATAAAATGTTGATAAGCTTATCTCTGGACTTGTAAATTAATTAAATTTAAATTAAATTAATAACATTCATGGCTATTTAAGAATATGTGGTTATGTATACTATAGGACCATATTGTATGTCTGGGTAAGGAAGAAAAACAGATGCTGGTGTAAAGATTTGTAAGAGTGATCAAGCAGAGCCAGAGCCCTAAGACCTCAGAATTTCCTGCAATTTTTGACTTAATATAATGTAGAGACTGGAAATGGAGCTTATCTCCTAGGAGACATATCTTTACAGCTTGGTTGGGTATGCTACTGGGATCTATAGGTGCTGACCTTGGAACGTGTGCTTGTCCTGGTGGAAGCTGGTGCTTCAGAGCACAGTTTAGCCTCCTGCAGCAGGGGAAGCTCTGAGTCCCTGCATCTGTTCATATATGAAGTCTCCCATTTTGGCAGCTTGGGGAGTATATTATACTTTAGTTATATTCATTAATACTTATAAATTTAAATTCTCTACTTCTGCATTATCTAGACTACAGGCAGTTTAGTGAAATACTGATTTCAGTTGAACATGATGGCTTCCCCATCACTTGAAGGCTTATTTAATTTGATTTATTTATTTGTTTGCTTTTTCATTTCTTTCTTTATTTTTTTGAGCTAAGGTCTTACTATGTAGCCCTGCATTGTAGACCAGGCAAGCCTTGAACTTAGAGCTCTGTCTGCCATGCTTCATTCCCACTCACGGTGCTGGGGTCCGGGGCTAAAGGCCTACACCACAAACCTAGTGAGTAAAGGCTTCAGCAGATGGGTTTAGAGTTCCAGGCAAGGCAGATTTACACAGTGAATAATAAAATAAATAAAAAGTAAATTTTAGTTTCAACATTGCTATAGCTATATTTTTCTTGTTTTGTTCTAGTTTCTAATTTGGGGGATTATTTAAAAAATATTTATTTCATTTTCCTTATTGCTTCCAAAAACATGACAAAATTCAGTAATACTCATTTTCAAAAATTGAATGTCAATTGATGTCTGTTTAAATGTTCAATATAGTTTCTATGGAAAATTTTACTTTAAAAAATGACCTAATAAAACAATTGGTCAAGATTTAATAATAATGTTAAGTCCCCTGCAACCTAGTGTCCCATTATACCACATTCTCAGCCTTCCCCCAGGGATAATATTGTCAGTACTGACTAGTTCTCCAGGAAATGTTGTGTCTTTTAGTAAAGGGTGAAGTTGTGTTTGTTAAAGATAAACCTTTATTTACATTAAACACAACTACTAGATTCTGCTGCAGTAGAAGGTGGCCCTCACCCCCTACAGATCTCTGCATTGTACCCACATGTCTGCATCCATTTTGTGATGGTTTGGAGAAGAGCTTATGATTGAAAGCTAACTGAGGCAGTTGAAGCAGAAGGATGAGAGCAACTGTAGAGCACCAATGAAGGGATTGCTGGCTCTTAGGAATGAAAGACATGCCTTTAGCATATTGGGAACCCTATAAAATAGAAACGGGAGTATGCCTCCATCTCAGAAAGGCAGTAAGGCAGAGGAGTTGGGACTGTGAAGTACAGCAGGAGTTCTCTGTTAAACTCCTATTGCTACTGCAGCTGTCAGAAACATCAACATTGGTGTGTCTGTATAAATCATTATCTATTAAAGTAGTGTGGCAATGAGCAACCTTAAGTTTTGCATTAAATTTAAGAAATACAGCTTTTTATACACACATACAGATTCATACACACACACAGACACACATATAAAACCTTTTAATTTCTCATCTATCTCCATTTTTCATGAGGTCAAGAATATACCAAGTATTTTGAGAGACTTCATTTAGAATATGAAGAAGCATGGGAACATAGAAGAGTTGTTTTAACATTCATCTTGAGGAGAGAAGATGCTTTACTTCTACTCATTACACATAAACCTAATAAACAGTATAAGCTTCTGGAGCAGGCGTGCATCATCTGGCTTGTTGATTAGCTATTCCCTTTCAGTGTGTCTGTACCACTTGCCATGAATAATGCATGGACATTTCTGTCCTACAATTTCCAGTAAACCCCAGCTAACAAGGGCGGATAGACTGCTTTTACTGATGAAAAGCAGGTTTGATTATGTTTCTTTGAGGCGTGATTTTCTGCTAATTATTGTAATTAATTTAGTAATTCCAAAACTTACCAATCCTTTGGTAAGTATGTTATTTTTTTGTAAGAATAAAATAATAGAAATTGGAAAGCAGAGCCAACCGTTTATCTAGATTGTGGGATGTGGCGGCAGCTACTCTCCATCCTTTGTTTCTAATGATACTAATGATGTTAAATACTTCTTTGAGAGACCACTACTGCATCTGTCCTGTGTGCTAAGAACATTTCATAATTCACAAAAGTGAAACCTTAGGGAAGACCAGGACATAACTAGATTGTTTTGAAACAGTTTCCTTTATAACAAAAAGGGAGAAATGTACATCTGGTTTCACATCAGAAGTAGATCCTAGGTGGCTAAAATGTAAAACAGTTATTTGTAAAGAAGAAGAAAACATACTAGAAAGTGTTGCCCTTCTTCTGTGGGAATTGTAAGTAGTACATGAAGCCCAGAATCCCCCAAATGACAAATTTGATTATGTCAAGAACTTGATCATGGTAACACATTACATAGACAAACTTAAGAACCCTGGTAAGCTTTTTTTTTTTTTTTTCTTCAGCCACCAGAATTTACATTCTGAAAAGAACAGGTGAATGGTATGTAGTAAAAGGACCCAGACGATGTAAGGAGAGTTGTTTACACAAGATACATGGGTTTACCTATGAAAATATTTAGGTGCACACATGGTAAAGTGCTGGCTGGGTACACGTCTTCCAGATCACATTTCCAAGCAAACACAGCGTTTGTAAGAATAGCTCCTAGGCACCCCACTGTCTGTTTCTGTGAGAGGACACTGGAATGGATGAGCAGTTGTGCCACTAATGTAAGCATGGTTTGGCTACACAACATTGCATAATGTAAGCAACTGGAGTAAGTCAGGTCTGTTGGGCATTTCCCTTTAAGTCAAGCCTGTTTTCAGCTCTTCTTGTCTCCCTCAAAAGTCCTGCACTAGGGTCTATTGTTTTTCCCATGAAATAGGTGAGAGGAACAGAGTAGAGAGGTGAGAATTGTGAACTTGGCCAAAGCTCAAGCTAATTGTGAGCCAGTTGGAACTGAGGCTTCAAGAATGCCTGTCCACCATTGCTTGTCAGCAGTAACTATGTGTATAGGGAGGGTGAAGTGGACTTTAAACACCGATACCAGATACAGGACTGTGGAGAACAAGTAAAGGTGCTACTTCATGATGGTTCTGTTTAGAGTTTAAGATGCTAACTTTGTGTGCAAGTATACAAAGATAATTCATGAATATTATGCAAATACATAAAAATGGGTGGTCAATATCTAACCATTCCTGAAATACGTCCTGGGGAGGTAAAAGGACAGAGGAGTCATTTGCAAAGACTTTTACATTATTTTCTGTCAATAGTGGTATACATTTGTACACATGAATCTTTTATATGTGGATTGTTCTTGAGACTTTTGCACTTTCAAAGAATTGAGAGTGCTATACATGTTGTTCCGTGGTACAATGCTTCCGTAGTGTGTAAAAGTGCCAAGTTCAATCCCCAGCATCATAAGAAGACAAAACTGTAATAAGAGGATCTAAGGAAAACATATACCTATGCACAGCTGTCTATAAAGCAGCTATATTGGCCCAAGGATGTAAGTGCTAAAATATGTCTGCTGTGGAAAGTGTACAGCCATATAGGTCTGGAGGGCTTTAAACTATCAAGGAATTGTAGATGTTTTCTAATATGTAGGTACTAAGACAGGTTCACTAACATACAGATTGCTAATAAGAAAAACTAGATTAGAACAGCTTTTTATGGCTCTCTGATTTACTATTGCATGTTAGAGCTTACAGAACATGCAGATTTTTCGGGATTAATCTGAATTTCAAGGATTTCTGTTCTTCTGTATGAATAGATATCTGCTAGTAATTTGCTCCTGGAGTGTCCTGGGATTCCAAAGCCATGGCTCTCATACCTGGTACTCTCAGTACAGAGCAGCTTCCAGCAAGTGTTATTTGGGGATATGAGTTGTTTGCTTCTCTGTGTAGCAGTTGTTAGTTTGTAGCTAGAACTAAATATTGTAAATCTAAAATTATCTTGTATCTAGCCTATTCTATAAGTTTAACTCAGTAGAACATGAGATAGAAGATTTATAAGAAATGCAATGAAAAAGTATATGAAATTAAAAATATGTAGGAAAAACATGCTTGGTGAAGAATTTGTATGTTAGAAGGCTTTAAAAATAACAAATAAGTGTTTTTTTATTTTCAGTAAATATTAATTCACTAAAATGTGGTTTATAATAAGTTGATATAACTCTAAGTCTCAGTTTTGACTTGTGGCTTTGTCTATTCAGGACATGACCAACAGTTCTGACCTAGTGCTTGGTCTGCATTTATCCCTGGAAGAACTCTACAAGCAGAGCCTCCTTCAGAGACAGCATGCAGGCTCTCCTCCCACAGATGTGAGCACAGCAGTCCCCTCTGGTTTCCCCATCAGTGACTACACAAGTGCAAATGCTGTAGAACAACAATATGAATGTGCAAACCCAGTAGTGTGGACTCAGTTCCCGAGTGGCCTAAGTACCACAGAGCTTGCTCCTGCACTGCCTGCTGTGGCTCAGAAGGTACCACCCTGCAGCTAGCACCTGGTGGTGTGACTAGGGAGATGATGGGGATGGGAGAGAGCAACTTTACATCCTGAGGCTCTCCTAGTGTGGGCTGAGTGCTTGTCTGGGAGGTGACCTATGAACTTGATTGATTGTGGGCTCTTGTTACAGCACAATTCAGGAGAGAGCATGTGTTATGTTGAAATGACTGCTCCAAAGTCTAATTTTCTTCCCATGTGACTTTCTCTTTTCTTCCTTCCGGGGTTCTAAGTATATAACTGAACAGAGCTCTCTGGCGTCTGATGCTGAGTCTGTCACCCTGCAGAGTATGTCCCAGGAAGCTTTTGAAAGGACTGTTACTATAGCAAAAGGCAGCTCCAGTCTAGGTAAGTGCCCCACCTTCCACAAGGCACTGCTCTTCAGTTCACAGCTTCACCTTCCGCACAGTGTTGGTTCTTAGTCCATGAGAGGACAGAGAGTTTCGACATCACTTTTATCTGCAGAGTAAAGACGCTGGAAATGCTCTTCTTGTTTCTTAGTATGCACACGTTTTTGTTTTTGTTTTTCTGAAGTTGGAACAGGTTTGTTTATTTCATACCAGCTTACATCCCTTACTCTCTTATTTCTAGGTATTAAAAAACATCATTTACATATATCCTATGCTATATGAATTGTGTGTATGTGTGTAAAGTAGCCAATCAGAAAAGGAATTCCAAGAAAATGAGAAGTTGGCAATTGGAACTCTTAAGTTCTTTGGGAAAGTAAATGACTACCTTCTTTGAATATTGCTAGTTATGTGACAGTCAGATTGTATTTACTCTTTCATTCACTGGAGGTGTTAGGAAGATTAACACCTGTCAGGTGTGCCACTACCAAAATATAAATGCAGGTTTTTATAGTCTACATTTGTCCCTGAAAGAACTCTACATACAGAATCCCTGCAGAGATAGTACTCTGCCAATCATAACTGGCTTTGGCTGGTTCATAATCACAAGCCACTTTCTGAGGAAGGAGCCCTGGTGGCAGTAGGTATGGCTGCTGGGACAGAGCCAGCCGTTCCCACACTTAGAGCGGCAGCTTCTCTACTGCTCTAGACTGATGGAGGATGATCCATTAGAGCCTCATAGTGCCCAAATGAGGCCAGATGGTTAGCTCATATCAAAGACTGTCTTCCTGCAGTGACCAACCAACAAACACCCTTTACACTAGCATCCTGGGCATGGGCCTGGGCCTGGTTCCTTGTTGAACTTGAGACTTGGAAGAGACATTCCCAGAACCCCATACTCTCCTACAGACTGTTGTGTTTGGTGGTGGCTGGACACCTACCAATATCAGCTAAAAGGAGAATTGTAGGATAGGAAGTTTGGTGGTTTGACTATGCTTAGCTCATGGGAAGCGGCACTGTTAGGAGATCTGGCCTTGTTGGAGTAGGTGTGGCCTTTTTGAGGAAGTGTGTCACTGTGGGGGTGGTCTTGGATGTTTTATGCTCATGCTCCATCCAGGGCAGAAGAGAGAGCCTTCTTCTCGGCTGCCTTGGGATCACTATGTAGAACTCTTGGCTCCTCCAGGACCATGTCTATGTGTATGTTGCCATGCTACCCACCCAAATGATAAAGGAGTAAACCTCTGGAACTGTAAGCCAGCCCCAATTAAATTTTGTCCTTTGTAAGAGTTGCCCTGGTCACTGTGTCTCTGCACAGCGATAAAGCCCAAACTAAGACAGATGTGTACTAATGTAACTATATATAATTGCTTACTAAAAGAAGAAAAAATATTTTATAAATCACATAATTCTATTTCTTAGTCATAAAATACATGTATATTAAATAGTTATATAAACGATATATCAAACATGTATACTAATATATATATAATCAATGTCTTTATTCAATATTTGTTTATATTATATATGCAATAAAATATTGCTTAAATTCACTGGTCTTAAGACAGTTTTGTAGACATCTCTGCAGCTCCAAGTGCTGCACAGCAGTGTCCATTGCAGCTGCCGGTGGTGCTGCTGAAGCCAGGTTGTTCTGTGCTCACTTTATCCGGGATTAGGAAGGATTCTCAGTAAGTTCTATGCCTCCTGTTTTGGGATTTGTCAAATGTAATTCTCCATTCGTGCAGTGGGTTCAGATGCTGCTGTGTACTGTGGGTCTCTGAGGAGTGGTAATGGAATATGTGTAGCATGTTGACTTTTACAGAGATGTATAGGGCTGTTTATTGTCAAACAACTCACAATCTCATTTAGAAAATAAGGTAGAAGAACATCATTTAGAAAATTCTATGGAAATGGACCTACTCCAGCACCAAACAGTTGCTGTTCTCTTCTCTGGAGCTCATTGCACAGAGACAACATATACCTCCTTCCCTCCACACTCAGAGAGGGAATGATTTCTCCCTGGTAACTTTCAGCATTCTGTATATGAATAGCATAGCAGGTGTAATGCTTCAGTGCTTCTAGAATGCCCTATGGTAATTGGTTTCTCTCTTAGGCTTATGGTTATTATAAGTAAATGGGATCATATAGTACTCAATATTTTGCAACTATTTCATATAGCAGAATGTCTTTAAATCTCATGTAGCACACATCAGAAATTTCCTTTGTTTTTGGACTAAATACTATTCCATTGTAAGTAATATTATGTTTTCTTATCTGTTGATGGAAATTCGAAATGCTTTCATGCAAGCATTTAAGTTTAATTTTATGACTTAGTTAAGATATCATAAAAACAGTAAGGGTTAAAATTATTCTTTATCATAGCTGGAAATTCATTAAAACTTTAGTAGCTTGATTTTAAAATGAAAATACAAAATAGCCCTCGACTATGAACATGAAAGCAGTGTTGATGGAAGAGATCACACACACACACACACACACACACACACACACACATTTTGGCTTGGGCCACAATTTCAGAGTGTAAGTGCCTTTCAGTTGTACTAGAATTTGTTTATTTTATTACTATTTTTGCTTTGTTTTCAGAATTAGGCTACATACCTGCTGTATTTTTATAAACATAGGCCCTGGTTGTTGGATACTTTCATACTCAACAAGGTTCCCCATACAGGTGTGTTCATCCTGGGACCCGTGGACCACACTTGGCTCTGTGCAGCTGAAAACAGTTAGGATCACCACCTAGTGCAAGAGTGTAAGGTTCCTTCGACACTGTGACATATTCCACTGCAACTTTTTAACTTGAAGGTTTAGTTCTTGAGTGTGAACTTTATAGGTGGTGTCTTGTCATAATATCAAGATTTTGAACATGCCTCCTAGCTTTTTGGAGATAACATTTTAAAGCCTGTCATGTTGAAAACGTTTCTCTTACTATTTCATTTAACTGAGATGTTCAGTGTTCAGATTTCTACATACTAGCATGCAAAGAAACTTTGAAAAAAGGTCATTTAAAGAAAATCCCTGTTAACATAAATATTAAATTAATTCAGTCTGTATAACTAAGATTTAGTCTGGGAAAATGTTTTTACTATAACCTAAAGCAACAAAAAGCATGGTAATAATGTAAGAACCTCATGTTGATTTTCTTGTGGTACAGTAATCATTTGCTCAGGTTCACAGTCTGCCCTCAGCCTATGTGAGATTTGCAGTCTTTCTTTTCTGAGACAACAGAAACAAATTATTAATAAATGACAAGTTCCTGTAAAGGCTCTCACCAACAATTAATTTCACTTTCATGAAACATTTTTTGTTGTTGCAGTTTTTGATATTGTTGTTTGGAGACAGGGTCTCAGTATGCTTTTCACACTGCCCTCAAATATATGAGTGGAATTGCAAGAATGTGCCAACATGCCCAGCAAGGTTGTTCTTTAACCTTTTAAACTTAGAGATTACAGTGTGCATGCATGCATGTGTGTGTGTGTGTGTGTGTGTGTGTGTGTGTGTTCTTTGTTAGATCATAAGTTGATTTGCTAACTGTGTTGTATTTGGGCTTTAAGTAAAGAAGCAAACATTTTAAGGGATTGAGAATGAAAGGACGATGCTATATTCCTTTCATTGGCAAGGTATTGAAACATAGACAGACTCATTGATTTGTCTGTTAGTACTCCCATTAAGATCTGGAGTCAGGACTCAGGTCTTCTGTTTCTGGCTGTTACGAACAGGGCTTTCAGAAAAAATAGCATTATGATTGCTACAATCAAATCTGAATTGGAAGCTAAACTAAGATTTGGGCTTGTTTTGGAGAGCAATGTTCTTTGATTTGAATAGAGGTACATTGTAAGTGTATCTTACATGGCGTTTCTTGAGACAAGATATTGCTCAGTAATTCAGGCTGTCCTGGAACTGCTCAGACTGGTCTCAGATCTGCAGCCATCTTCCCTTCTTAGACTTTCATGTGCTGAGACAACAGGCAGAAGTCACCACTCCTGGCATCATCTGTCTGTCATCTTTTCTCTTTTGTATTACATTTTTTTTGTAATTCAACAGACATTTCTTTCTTGTTACTTTTTCTTTATTATTATGTCACACATGTACACAGTGAAATAGACCCTATCTGTCTGTCATTTCCTCCCCTACACACCCTTCACCATGTCTCCTTTCCAATGCATGCTGCTGCCATTGCTGCTGACACCTCCTCCTCTTCCTCTCTCACTGAGTTCAATTAGTGCTGCCAATATGTGCACGGGTGTAGGGTTATCACTGAAAACATGGGAAACCTTGCAGCCTCACCATTAGTGCTAGGTTCCTTTGTGTATTTTTATCATTGAAAGTTTTTATTTCTCTTTCACTTTTAATACAGAGTTTTTCTGAGTATAATGGCCTGTGTTGGCAGTTAAGTTCTTGCAGAGCTTGAAATAAATATTTTCCAGGTCCTTCTAACTTTAAATATTTCTTTCAGATGATCTGGTGTTATCCTGCTATGCCTGCATTTGTGACTTGACCCTTCTCTCTTGCAGTTTTCAATATCCTCTGTTGTCTGTTTTTAGCATTTTTACTATAAGACACTGGATTTCTCATATCCAGGCCTGCTTGTGATATTGGGATACAAATCTTACTGGGAAACATTCTCAAAATTGTTTTAAAAATATATGATTTGGTTTAAGTGATACTCATATTTAGATAGATAATAAAATAATGATATAATGAATAATGATAAAATAATGAATTTTTTACTTTTGTCAAAGTTTGTGTATAAAAGAACACTCATTATGGTGTGATTTATACCTTTAGTCTCAGCACTTGGGAGACAGAGGCAGGAGAATTGCAGCAAATTCAAGGTTAGCTTACATAGAGAGTTCTATATAAAAAGTTTCTGGCTACTCAGGATTGTAAAGTGATACCCTGTCCCAACACAAAACAAAAATAAAAACCAGGCAGTTGGTGGCACATGTCTTTAATCCTAGCACTCCAGAGACAGAGACAGAGACAGAAACAGCAAGATCTCTGAGTTTGAGGCCATCCTGATCTAAGGCCAAGTTCCAGGACAGCCAGGGATACACAGAGAAGTCCTATCTAGAAAACAACAAGAACAACAACAAGAGGCACCAGAAGTTGTGGCTCTTGCCTTTAATCCCTTTATGCTGATCTCAGTACTTGAGAGACAAAGGCAGTGAGATCTCTCAGAGTTTTAAGCCAGTTTATTCTGCTCAGTGACTTTGAGGCCTGCCATAGCTGTATAGTGAAACCTTGTCTTGAAATAGCAGCAATAACAAAAAACAAAATCAAAACAAAAAACTCAACAAGAAAAAAAGGAACAAAAAAACTTGATAGCTTTATATCTCTTCCTGTTATGTTTATTCATACAATCTAGTTGGAAAAGAAAGTATTATACTGCCCCAGAGGCATTGCATGTGGCCTGCTGTGTCCCATGTGCATCAGGAGGTGGCAGAGAGGAGAGACACTGTGTCTACACTCAGTGTTCTGACCTATGAACATTTGGGTGATTCCTGGTCTAACATTCTCTGAAAAAAAGCAAGCCTGAGATGACCTCCAGTCCTGAGCCAGACAGGCCCAGACAGGCTATCAGAACAGGGAACAAGCCAGAGCCTAGAAGAACCTTGCCTCGGACCATGAGTGAGATTGGGATATGCATGGTATGAAATTCACAAAGAACCAATTAAAGGTTGTTTTTTTTTTTTTTTTTAAGTTACAAATTTACTTAAGTGAATTATGCTGTACTACAATGTTTTAAATATAAATTTACTGGTTTAATGTGTAAATAGGGTGTGGATAAGCTGTTAAGGTAACAGTAATTCAAACAGCTTATATTGAATGGCTGCTTTGGAGAAAGTGATGCCAAAACCTAAGAATGTATAAGTTGTGTTTGAACATAATCCAGGTGGAGTAAAGGGAAAAGGAGGAGAGATTCATTCTGTTATGAAACAAGGCAGCAATAGCTGGAACTCAAGGGCCAAGGAGTGTGTGATTAAAAAAAGAAAGGGCCTAAGTTTCATGGAGTGCAGGTCTTCTTTGTTCTCTGTACTGTGCCTGAGAGATATGCAGTATGTTAGAAAAGTGTTCAGAGTTTCATGCAAAGGTCACATAGGATATGATTTGTCTCTTTTGAATTGCTTTTCTACTGAGGATAGTGAATTACAGGGCACAGTATCAGAAGGCAAAGGAACAGTTATGGGAGTGCAAAATCATAAGCAAGGGATGCTGTGGGCTTGCTCTAGGATTTACTTAGAAGTGGAGAAAAGCAGGTAGATTAAAGGTAATATTTAGAGACAGAAAATACAGGTCACAGCGATGTGTTTAATCTAGGGGTGACATGTCAGATGGTAACCAAAATAGTTTCAGGACATGGGCAGTGTTCAACTGGTGAAACACTGAAACATTGACCAAGTGTGAGGGACTGAATTGAGATCATCAGAACCTATATTAAAAGCCAGATTGGGTGTTACAGTGTTACCCCAGCTCTGATGAGATGGAAATGAGCAGGCTCCTGCAGCTTATAGTCAGCTGGCCTGTTTCAAGACCAATGAGCGACCCTGTTTCAATCAAAATGTAGAAGATGCCTGAGGAATATTACTTGAAGTTGTCCTCTAACATCCACCTCCACACACACTTATACAGACATGCACCCACAATTCACACACACACACACACACACACACACACACACACACACACACACACACACACACTCTGACTCCAGTGTTTCTCTTTGAACAAAGGAGGATAGATACTGTGATAGGATGGCAATGCCTTTTTATCAAGAAGGGTAGTACTGTTGAAATGAAAGGAAGGGCAAAATTAAAAGTTATATAACATTATAGTGATGAAGATTCCATCTTTTGTCTGATATGAAATCCATGGAACTTATAAAGAAGGGATCAGATGCCCATATCAGCGACTGATTAGAGTTGAGAAATAAAAGCTATATATAATAGGTGAGAATTACACTTCTGTTGGTTTGAATCAGTGGACGATATTCAAATACAGTGTGTGCTCTGCTCTGGGAGTCAAGACTTTAACACACACTGAAAGCTGTTAGGAGTTCTGTTCTCTATGCTGTTTATCTTAAGCAACTAGTGTAAGAATTAGCACACAGCATCTACCTGCTATATAGGTAGAGATGAATGAGGCGCCTAGACATAAAATAGTAACTGCCATCTTAGGCTGTCTATTTGGAGTCCTGTTAATTTTGTTCTATATGTAAGACATGAGCTGCTGTTAGAAAACTACTCTGACAGTATATGGTATTTTTATTTTTTAAATAATTTATTTTTATTTTATATGCATCAGTGTTTTTGCCTCTATGTATATCTGTGTGAAGCGGTCAGATCTTGGAGTCACAGACAGTTGTGAGCTGCCATGGGGGTGCTGAGAATTAAACCTCAGTCCTCTCTGGAAAAGCAATCAGTGCTCTTAACCACTGAGCTATCTCTCCAGCCCTATATGGTGTTTTAAGAGAGCTTATATCTTGAAGGGTGAACACGTCAAATGGTCTAAATTATATTTGTTTTATAGTGTTATTCTGCTCTTTATTAAATATGAAATATTTTACCTTTACACAATTTGACAGACATCTTAAAACTCTTAAAAAGATTTCATTGTGGGCCAGCAAGATGACTCAGCCTGTGAAAAAGCTTGCCGTGTAAGCTTGATGCCACAGGTTCAGTCTCCAGAAGCCATGCTGGAAAGAGAAATAAACAAAACGTTGGTCTTCTGAAGTCCACATGTGCACCATTGCACATTCACGCACACACCACACAGGCACAAGTATCATTGATAATAAATGTAAAATTTTTCCATGCAAAGACTACTTAGTAACTATAAGCATGATTCACATTCTCTACAAATTTTTAAGTGAATGCTGAATTCCAGAGGGTTTGAAAATCTGGTCTGTGGTCCCTTTCAGCATTCCTTTCTTTCCATAGGTATGACAGTAAGTGCTAATAAAGACGGCCTGGGAGTGATTGTGCGAAGCATCATTCATGGAGGTGCCATTAGTCGGGATGGCCGGATTGCCGTTGGCGACTGCATTTTGTCCATTAATGAAGAATCCACCATCAGTCTAACCAATGCCCAGGCACGGGCCATGCTGAGAAGACATTCTCTAATTGGACCTGACATAAAGTAAGTGTCATCTGGACCAGTTTGTCTTGGAAAATTCATGAATTTTATCTTTTTAATAAGAATATTTTTCTTACTAATGAGTATATACTTCAATACGATATGCAGAATTATATTTTTCCCATGTAAATAAAGCATTATTCCATGTTTTATTTCTGATTAGTTCTTGATTCTGGATAAAGTTTGTGACACTTGAATTTTGCTAAGAGTATATTGTTATGTTTGATCTGGAGTTTTCCTAAGAACCCTAGCTGTCAGAGAGATTCTGTGTTTCAGACATCTCATAATCTCACACAGTCTCATGGTGGCTACAACCCCCAGTATAAAGATGCCTGTACCTTCATATGAATTCTAGAACCACACACGTTCTCAGAAGTGCCAGGGGTGAAGGAGGCTAAAAAGGCCTGCCTGAACTACAGAACTACACTTACCTTTCATGAGCTCCCTTGTGCTCCGCGGAGCACTGATGTCTGTGGGAATTTCTGCTTTATACACACACACACACACACACACACACACACACACACACACACACACACACACACACACACGCACACACACCATCTATATATAGTTTTTAGCTCATTAGATGTTCATAGAGCCAACATAAAATACAGCTCAGGCTTTATCGCACTCACCAACGTGGATTT
The DNA here is from genome assembly GCF_011762505.2 of Arvicanthis niloticus. Lineage (NCBI taxonomy): Eukaryota > Metazoa > Chordata > Mammalia > Rodentia > Muridae > Arvicanthis > Arvicanthis niloticus. Next base: position 68,256,485 of record NC_047662.1, read on the forward strand.
CCCCTCTGACATTCATCATCGATTATTTGTGCTTATTGTACAAGGGATAAAAACATAAATCATAGCTCGGGAAGACTGCTTACATTATGTTGGTAGTGATTTCTAGTGTAGGGCTGGTTTCTATAATATTTTGCAAATGGCATTTCTTTGCAGAATATACACTTAGAGCAAACTGACCACGTGGCGTACTCTTCCATTCATAAACAGTAGGCATGTCCATTGTGAGCGGCTCCTGCTGTCTGACACAGAAGGGCTGTTGCTCAGGCAGAACCTTCACACATGCTCTCGTAGGCCACATGCCCTTTTGACTCTGTAGTAGAGCAGATTTTCAGATCATACAGCCATTTGTTAATTATCTTTTAATAAGATTCAGGGGAACATCATTTTAAAAGTCAGTCCTTGTGCTACACAAATGGAACAGCTTTTCAGTTCATTTCTTCTTGCCTGTGGCCAGCCTTCCTTTTGCCTAAAGGTAAATGGTACAGATCACATGGAAATGGTTTATTGCAGGATATTTAGCTTACATGATTGGGTGTGGTATGAAATGCAGATGGACTAATGACTGGACATTTAGTTGTTGTTCAGTGATGTTCCTGTTGGGCACTTGAAGCATCAGCATCCATCCTTGGTGCTGGACTTCCCACCAATGATTGTAGAAGTGCAACAGTATCTCCAAAGTGTAGGCCCTGAGTCGAGTTAATTTCAGAGAAGTTTTGAGTGAATTTAAAGTCAAAACATCTCTTCTCATATATTTTAATGATTTGTATTGTGTCTCTGCTTTTCCCCTTTACTTGTCAATCAAGCCAGAAACCCCAAATCCCTAGAGAGGATCAGTTGTCTTATAATTCTGAAAGATAACTAGAGGGCTAACTTTCTAAGCATGGCTATCACATCTCAGAAGTCAAAGCACACTATGACATTTACATGTAAAACAGGAGGAAGAAAAATCTGCCCTCTTCTGAAATTAACTAGTCAGTCTTACACTTACACACACACACACACACACACACACACACACACACACGTCTTTCTCTAATCAGTGACAGACACTCTAGTCAGTATTCCTCATGCACACATTAGTCCGTCTTATACACACACATACAGAGAGAGAGAGAGAGAGAGAGAGAGACAGACAGACAGACAGACATTTGGTATTCCTCACAGACTAGTCAGTCTTTCTCACATACATACATACAAACACATACACGCACACATATACAATCAATATTCTTTCCACACACAACATTAGTTTGTCTTTTTCATACACATACCAACAAAATCATTATTCTTTACACACTAGTCAGTTTTACACATACACATATCAGTCTTTTGTCCACACATACTAGGCAGTCTTTCTCACATATACATGTCAGTCTTTCATGCAGATATAATAGTCTCTTATACACATGATTGTCTTTTACACACACACACACACACACACACACACACACACACACACACACACCAGCATACACATAAGAACACCTTTTTCTTAAAGGCCCACTAATGCTGATTCAGATGTCTGTAAACGGACTTACTGAACAAATGGCCGAAATCAAGTTTATTCTCCCACAGTCCCTTTTCAAAAACATAATACATAATATAAATCACACTTAGTGTGGCTGCCCAGCAGTGTTTTCTGTGACGTGTTTTTGGCCCTCTCCCCTTTCTGTCACTTCCATTTCATGAAGCAGGGGTTTAGAGTTACCCTAGGTCACTGTTGCCATTCTCCCAGAGGGAAGTGCAGTTATTTCTTTATTCTGACTAAAACCATACTACCACCCCTGACCAATTCAGCTCTGCAGTTATGGCTTGGCTCTAAGCTAGTTTCAATCACTTCTCCTATATTGCTTATTAATGGGGAGTGCTGGAAACTATAAAAATCTCCTCCCAGACTCTGACTCAGCTACACAACTGATTGGCCGTAGGGAAAGGATTGCTTGTTGAAGCATTCTGTGTGCTCCTTCTCTGCTATTCAGGATAGACAACTGGGAAGTTTGTGTGCATTCGTGCATGCCTAAGGGATGGATTGAGTCTGCAGAGTTCAAGAACAGCCAGTTGAGTTCCAGGCCTCCTCGTTTCTTGTGGAAAGCCAGATGTGACGCCTCAACAGAATGCACTCTGTTCCCTTTCACTGTACCTTGCCAGGAGCTAGTACACATTACTGTAATAACAGGCAGGGTTTTGTGCTTAGCAGCAGCTGCTTACAACATCTGCCAGATAATTACTGAGCTGAATCAGAATTCACCTGCCTTAACCCAACGTGTGGGATGAATTCCTGATCAAGGAATAAAAGATTGATTGCAGTTACATTTTTCTATGCTTGTTAATAATCACCGCTATAGACTCCAGGAAAGAGCAGATGCTTTTCTGGGGGAGGTGTAGATGAGAGGGAGGTGGAAAGGGGGAAAATATCCAGGAGCACCCACTTTTAACTACATATGTATGCGCCTCACATTCAGCACAAGACATTGACATTTGTTAACACCATTGTAAAAAGACGCCGTGGTGGCGGCTGCTTCACATTCTAGATTCTCTGCAGCACCTGCTGACGAGCGAGCCCCCTTTTATGTGTGAGTATTGGTGACTCAAAAGCTCATTATGGTTGTGTGTTACAACTTGTCTGTGAAAACCATTTCGTGCTTTTGTAACATCCCAGATCCAGATTAGATTCAGTGTGTACAGTTTGGCTGTTTTCTTCATTTATAAGAATGTCAGTTCCAGCAGAGCTATGCAGTTGCTACATTTTCGCATTGCAGTGATGGCTGTGAACTCATTTGGAAATCCTTTTTTGCCAGCCACTAAGCTCCCAAGCTCCTTTGTGAGGCTGATTCTGTCTGTGTGTTCAGGTGTGGCCCCTGGATTAGCAGCTGTTGTCACATGTCAGCACCACTAAAGTGAATCTCTTTCTTCCACTCCATGTGTAACCAGAGGTTAGATTACATAGAAGGTTTTGATGCAGTTTCCAAACAATCTGCTTCCCTGTGTTTCTGCAGCTTGTCATTCAGCTTTGCCGTTTTCTGCCTTATATGGAGGTTTATGGGCTGTGTGATTGGTTGTGTGCTGGAACTGCTCTGCATGTGCTGTTGCATTGGGGGATACCTCTTCTGATGTCCTCTGTCAATGTTGGGACAAATGACCGTGGAAGCAACTGTCTTTATTCTTTCCCCTGACCAACAAAATATCAAACAAATATTAATAAAGCCCTTGTTTATTATCCTCTGAGAGAAGTAAATCAGCAAATACAGACAACTTGTGAATCCTGCTTAGGGTTGCAAGATAGCTAATAAACAAAACAGGCGAGGCTGTTATTAGTATTATCATATCCCTATCATACTTTGCCTACATATTTTCTCTTAGTTTTAACTCAAGAGTTTATTTTTATGAGTTCTCTCAAATTTAGTTTTTCTAAAGTTCTCTCAAAATTGTTTTCTAAAATCCTGTTACCTTTTTGATTTTACATTAATTTTTATGCTTTGCTATTATATAAAAATATATAATATATTACATGGTTTGACTCATGAAATTTGAATGGATAACAGAATATCTACTATTCAGTATTTTTGTAACACCTTAAAGGTTTTTCTTGTCTTTTTTTTTTAATAGCTGAATACATTAAGCTAGGCCAGTGAAAGCCAATGATTTCACTGTACCTAGTGAAACTCCTACAACTGCTGTTTTCTGCTCAAAGTTTGGTTAGAATTGTCTCAAGGAGTTTCCTAGGGGTTTGAGTGGGGTTTTTTGGTGGGCTGGCTGTGGTGCCGCCAGCTGTGTTCTGAGTATCCTGCCTGCCTCACTGTCTGGTGGTATTTAGCTTATGGCTGCCTCATAAAAGATGACATGTTTGTGGTTGAGAGTTTCGAGGTTCAACAGTGTTGTCTTGCCTCAGAGCACCTTAAACCCATGAGGCTGCACTTAGAAGACATGAAAGAGTGAATGTCTTTGTGGTATCCTCAATTCCAGGATCTGGCAATGGATAGGTTTAAGAGTCTTTGTGATTGCTATATAGAGCATGTTTTATACACACTCTTTTGACTAGTTGCACAGACACGTCTTCTGTCCTACTGACTTCAAGAACAGTATTTCTCTGAGTATTGACTAATTTGAGGATATTTTCCAACCTATTAATAAATTTTATCAGTGCCACAGCTGGCCTTCCAGAATAGCAGTGAATCTGAGCTTTGCTGCGTTGGTTTCTAAGCTCATGGCTGTGTTCCATGTCAGGTGCAGTGGCTTCCACATGATGGACACACAGGTGCTACTTGGTCTATTTACTAATTTTTTTTTCAAGTATAAACAGATTTCTTTGAGGGAAAAAAAGTAAAAGAAGTTGCTATACATTAGTGAATCTTTCCTTAAATTTAAGGATGTTAGCAACATTGTTAACAACAATAAGTTTCAGATATTTAGTGTTTAATAAAGTACACCTAAATTATTACTATTATGGAATCTAAATATTTTATGACAAAATGCTATTAATATGGATATTTATTTACTTACATATTTATTTACTTAAATATTTATTTACTTACATATTTATTTTACATATTTATTTTGTGGTACTAGAGGTACCCCAGGCATAGTAAGCAAACATTCTGCAATTGAGATATAACCTTAGCCCCATTCATTCATTCATTCATTCAGTCACTCTCTTCATTCATTCACTCATCCAGCTATTTATCATTGTAGTAAAATGAGCAAACCCACTTTCACATGTTAGCACTCTGCTAGTCAGCTGCCTCCCAGCTCTCTTACTGAATTTTAGCACCTCCAAATCTCAAAAATATTACATTTACTTACTCGTTTTGGAGAAGTAAATGATTCTGCTTCCCCATTAGTAGTTTCTCAGTAGCATTTACAATTTTAATTTCAGTTGTTGTGTTTGCCCATAGAGTATTTTGTCTTGAAATTTGGATTATATGTTAAATATGTTCATTCCCCATATCATGAAGTACAGATACGAGTGGGCACACAAGAGAGAGGGCAGTAGGATTTTTGCAGTGTTTGAAGGACTTTCCTGGCAGACAGACTCTTTTCCCTTTTCTTTCATGGATCATGTTTATTCCCAGAATTACTTACGTGCCTGCAGAACATTTGGAAGAGTTCAGAGTAAGTTTTGGTCAACAAGCTGGAGGAATAATGGCGCTGGATATTTTTTCTTCATATAGTAGCAGGTGAGTAGATAAGTCTTACTACAAAACAATAAATGATACAGATTATAAAAAAATAATTTCCCCTTTGTCTCAATTACTGAAGTAATTATCATTTGAAATTGAAAATTTAGGATATATATATTAAGTTCAATAAATTAATCTTTCATCCACCTATCTATATAGTACTTTTAACATTAAGAATTTGTAATTCTCCCCAGTTAGTATTATTTCATTAATTACATAGACAGTACATTTTCCATGGTTATATATCATCTTTTTTACATTTCCTAGATATATCAAACAATTCAATCAGAAATAATCTTAAAAATATATTTATTCTCTTTGGAGACTCGTAGGTTCAAAATCTTGGCATATAGGGATATTAGGAAATGGTGCTTAGCTTTTTAAAGCTCATGCTATAGTGTATGTTAAGAATATTTAAATAATAGAGTTTTCTTTACTCGTACAAACAGATAGGATTTGGGTTTGGTAGTACATATCAGTATGCTTTCTTTGGAAGTATGTACTGTTTTCTGTGGGTTGCTTTTTGCAGTTACACTGACAGTTGGATACCAGATTTCTCTTAAGCTTACTGTAGAGCATAGAGCCTCGCAAACATTTGGCAGCTTTCTCAGAAGAGTCCTACCTTCACAGGGTTGTCAGAACACCCTGGTTCCCAGTGGCCCTGAAGGAATTAGGACTTAGCACCATTGCATCCTCTGCAAATTATGCAAGACCCGTGGTGTGCAGAGAGTAGGTGGGAATGTAAAGACATGATCTGTGTTTAATAAAGAAAAAGAACATTGCAGTACGTAGGACCTCATGACATTTATGGCAGGAGTACCTCATCCTGTGCGAAAGTTGGCCCAAGTGCACTCCAGAATTCCTGTCTCAGGCTTCATAGCATGAACTGATTGCAGTTTCCCAGTGTTTCCTGTCAAAATGGGAAAAACATTCTTTCTTCTGTCTAAATGGAGGACCAGTTAGCATCTCAGTTAGCTCAATAGCCTTAAAACATTGAAAAGTCTTAAAAAGAAAGGGCTACTTTTATTGCTGTTTTCCACTCTCAGCACAGAGAGGAGAATGGCATTGGTTTCTCAGTGTAGTGATTAGCTGTTTCACTGCAAAAGAAGTGTGTTTGTTTTTAACAGCAGGATGCTTACTAAAAGCATTCTGCATCTTACAGAGGAGGAATCTGCAGCAGCAAGAACTTAACTTCCCAGAGTCCCCCAACCCCAGCTACTTTCAAAGCCAAGCTTAGCATGTAATCAGGCGGATTCTTAAGATCTTGACCATTGACTCCAAAGGAAGTCCTTAAACCAAAGAGGCAGTATGTATGGCACAGAGAGTCTTAACATGTTAAGGTGGAGAACAAGTACCAGGCATATTTAGAGAAACATGTGTGAGTTTGTGAAAAGACTCGACATTGTAGAGTCATTTGAAGAAACTGGGGACTGTGTATTAAAGGATTAAGACTGTCTTCTCAACTCAAATATCAGGTATGCAGTACAGTGTGGCCAAGATTACTGATGCACAGCTTAGATCTCCCAGCCCTGGATTAGTGCAGAGGAGCTGTCAGTAGATGTTACAGCAGCTGCTCACATTCACACTGTCTCCTAAACCTACTTTTTTCTTCATCTCTTTTCATGTCTTTGTCTTATATACTCTTGAGTAAAGGCTTTATTGGACAGTTTCTTATTAAGCTATTTGACATTACTTTTATAATGCACCTCTTGGAACTGCTGCTAACCACTCTGGACTATTGTCAGGTTTAGACTCCAGAAAGCTCAGCTCTTCCCAGATCTATCCTGTTTAGTTTACATAAAAGGGACATCAAGTACAGAACAGCTGGTAGGGCCTGTAGCAGGTAAATTTTATTTTAACAGTGTTTAAACAACATTTGACTATTCAAGCCAAAGGAAGAGGATAGAGAGCCTGGACACTGGCTTCTTCCATTGGGAATGTAGATCCACCAGGTCATTGAGTTCTGGTCTTACATCTGAAGATCACATAATTTGAACCAGTTTAGGATTCCTATCAGTGAAGAATAGCTATAATCTGAACACGTGTAGACTTTCTTTAGACTTTTCAGTTCTATAAAATCAACTGATGCTGGATTCCTTTAAGGCAGAGAAGTATTTGCTGGAGAGTTCTCCTTTAGAATCCCAGGGCTTGTTGGAATTTCCCATACCCCCCCCCCTTTTTTTTAACTCTCCTTTGTTCCATATCTCATTGGCAAGTGCACCAGGCAAGACTTTGTGAAGAGCAGTTTCTCCAGATGTCTGCTGGTTCTAGCTGACTCCTGAGTAAGGTTGTTTGGTTATATTCTCCTTGTACTATGCTGGGAAAGGTAGTTAACTTAACTTGTAGGTTAAGTACAATGAAAATCCAGACAGCTCTGCAGTTTTAGCTTAAGTAAGAGTTAAGTACATTTGAGGCAGTGTAGCTCCAAATTCTCACTGTGTGTTTCTTTAACTAGAGACATCCCAGAACTCCCAGAGCGAGAAGAAGGAGAAGGGGAAGAAAGTGAACTGCAGAATGCTGCCTACAGCAGCTGGAGCCAGCCCCGGAGGTAAGGACTGCCTCTGTGTTCACCCATTCAGTGAGGGTATATGGAGAGTAGGGGTAGGGAGAGGTACAGAGAGGGAGAGAAAGACAGAGAGGGAGGGAGAGAGAGACAGAGAAAATAAGACAGAGAAACACACAGAGAGACAGAGACAGAGAGACAGACAGACAGAGATGTGTGGTCTAAAGAACTGGCCCATAACTTGCTACTTACAGCATCACTCTTTTATTTTTTTCATATGTACTAAAGAAAGTAATGTTTATCATACAGGGTTAAAACTCACATATGCAAGAATCTATAGCAGACACTAAAGACAATATCTAGAAAAAAGTATGTGTAGGTAGTTGGAATAAATCAGTTCTGAATAGTTTTAGGTATAGCACCCAATGTCTGTTTACATTTTAACATTATATTTGTATGTTATATAATGTTAATATATTAACATTATACTAACATGTTTACATTTAAAATTGTATGTATTTTAACAACTCTGTGTGTGTGTGTGTGTGTGTGTGTGTGTGTGTGTGTGTGTGTGAGAAGAGACTTAAATGTGAGCAAGGAACTTTGCTGACACAGGCTGAGTTTGTTCAAAGCCTTATGCTTGCTGGTACTGGTTCCTATGCAGGAAAGAAGACTGACTATGACTGTGTTCAGTCTAATCACTGTAACCTGTGAACATACTAACATGCTCACGCTGAGTCAAGTTAGCTCCTATTTAATGGGAATCGCTGAGTCTTGGTATGGACCCAGAGACAAAGTTAATAATTTGTTGAGTAACCAGAAAGTAACTCTAAGATACATTCGACAGACTGCCCTTGGTCAGGCAAGACCTAGAGATACATGAAGCAAAGAAAAATTTTGGATATTAAATATCAGTAATCATGGTCCAGCCGCTTCTAGCTGCTCTAAAATTAGCCATTACTATGGATTCTTGCATTGTGATGTTGCCTATTCACAGTGAGCTTTAGGCTGCAGCAGTATTCTTTTAAACGTAGGTACCGAAGTATAAAATTTAAAATAAGCCATTTTCAGAGAATCTAAGCATCTCCACCTATCTAAAAGGAATTTTCAGTTTGGATTTCTTCAATAACCGATCAACTTGCTTTCTCCCTAAAGCATTATCTACACTGAGAATACGGTGTATATGACAGATCTTTGACAGATAATTTATTAGGTGTTACATTTATTATTTATTTATATTAATAGATTGAGAAATAAATAAATAAAATTATTCTACAGCAGGTTGTTACAGATAAAGTTTGTTGGAAAATGGTAGTAACAGTAGGAAAGATAAGTTTGCTTAGTTTTAAACACACTAATGAAAAATAGCCTGGGCAGTATGCACATGGTTGGAGGCAGTGAGAATGGGATTTGAGTCCCTTTGGATACTTGTGCACAAGTTTCTTAATATCTAATGCTCTTCATTTGTATAATGGGGTAAGTCATGGAGTCTTTTGAATTTGGAGGAGGAATCAGTAAGTTCTGCCTCTAAACAGCCCCAACATGACAGTGGGCAGTTCTCAGTAAGGACCTGCTCCAGTCTGTGTGTCTGTCATGAGTAGCTAAACAAAGGGAAGGTGTGTACACATGGTTGTTAAGAAAAAAAGATGCACATATCCTTGGGCCTGGAAAATTTGGAAACTTTGCTCCTCAGTTTTATTTTCACATTAGCCTAAGAATTCCCTCTGTGGTGGTGATCTACACAGAGCACATGCCCGACACCGCCGCAGAAGCTTTTTTAGTATCAGTGTAGAGGATCATTAAACTAGAGTAAAGTTCGGTGGTAAAGGCGCTTGCCTCTCAGGCCAACTTGACCTGATTGATCTGAGTTCATTCCTCAGAACCTATAGAAGGAGGAAAGGGAGAACCACCTCCACAAAGTTGTCCTGTGACTTCCACATGCACCCTTGACACACGTGCCTCTATACATAGATCATATACACACAATCATAATTTTATAAAATTCAGATTATAAAAGAAGCATACATAGATTAGATTTTTGCTAGTGATCTCTAAATGTTTTACTTTTCCAGCATGCTCACATTTTCATCTTGTGTTTTGGAGACATATGTCATACTTGCTACTTAAGCATCTGATTCAGGCCATAGCTGATACTTGAGTGGCTAACAATGCTGTTAAACCAATTCTGTGCAGAAGATGAGTATTTTTTATGTATGTCATGACATCTTATCTAGGGTACTTATAGATATATCCAGAAGTAGGATTACTAGCATATAGACATATGCATTTTAAAAGTTTATTTCAATTATCTCATTTCTTTTTATGGTGATTATAGTAGCTTGCACTTCTATTTCAGTACATGAGCTTTCATCAGGTGACATCTGTAACCTTTTTAAAAGTGTTCTGTCAATAGTTGGAAAATGGCGCCTTGACTTTACAAATTGTGAAGGTATGATGGGATAGGTATACAGTTGTCATGTGTATGGAATAGCACACTTCCTGCTATTCCTGTGAAAATCACCACCACTACCACCGTCACCATCATCATCATTATAGAGTTACATCATAGAGAAAGCTTTCATTTCACAATTATATGTATTAAGTAGTTAAGACTGTCTTATTAGAGATTCTTACTGGCTCATTTCACAGCTGGGATAAGTAAGACAAAGAAACTAAGTAGGTTGCCTGGTATCATGTGATTAAGTAGCAGAAGAGCAGGGCTGGAATCCATGGGCTCTGATAACACAGCCCAGCTATTAGATCCCAGAGCCAGAACATGCTCTGCAGAGTGTTCTTGAGAGGTGTTCTTCTTTCTCAGACACCATGTTGTACCTGATAACTGATCAACCTAGCCTTTGGCCTCTGTGATCATTTGACTGTCCTCTGAATTGTTTAAGGATTCACAGACCATCACAATAATATGTTTAAACTTTGCAATCCACTAGAGTCCAGAGTGCTGTTTGCCAAAGTTCCTGAATCTGTGATTCTTCCTTTCCAGGTGAATAGGGATCTAAGTAGTATGCACCTTTTAGGCTTGATATGAGGACTGAGTAAAAATAAATTCACCTCCCTTGAAGAAGGGTTTGGACACCCAAGTCTCATTATAATTTGCTACTTATTTCACTCCAGATGACAATGGATGGATTTGCATTTTTCTACTTGCTCATCACCAATTGAACCAGCACTATTTGTTGAAAATGCTGTCTTTTTTCCACTGGATGGTTTTAGCTCCTTTGTCAAAGATCAAGTGACCATAGATGTGTGAGTTCATTTCTGGGTCTTCAATTCTATTCCACTGATCTTCCTGCCTGTCTCTGTACCAATACCATGCAGTTTTTATCACTATTGCTCTGTAGTACAGCTTGAGGTCAGGGATGATGATTCCACCAGAAGTTCTTTTATTGCTGAGAATAGTTTTTGCTATCCTAGGTTTTTTGTTATTCCAAATGAATTTTCAAATTACTCTTTTTCTAACTTTATGAAGAATTGGGTTATAATTTTGATGGGGATTGCATTGAATCTGTAGATTGCTTTCGGCAAGATGGCCATATTTTTAAACATAGAAAAAGAATGTTGGTTGTTTTGATTTTATAGACTTCCTAGAGAGAAAATGTTGAATAAATTTTTTTTTTTTTGCTTTTTTATTCACAATTCCTTCCAACTAAACAGATCAACTTCCTAGGATCACATATTTCCAGTTAAGAAAAAATAATGTTTTCACTAGAGGGGAGCTTTTTGTGGCTTGCATCTTTTCTATCCCAGCCACTGCCCCACAGTAGCCCTCTGTCACTTTCTACAATCCAACTTTCCCAGATGTCAGTGTTGAGGACACACTAGACCATGCTGTCTTCTTGTCATCAATGCCCACATCATTGTCTTCCATGTGGCCTGAAATAGATGCACCGCCTTCTCAACACTCTGAACCTCTTCCTCACTGAAAGCCCCTTCACGCTTGCATCCTCCCCTTCTTCACAGGCTGGTCCTGTAAGTTCATATGTACCTCCTTTTGTACCTTTTGTAGCACTCGAGATCAAACCCAGGTCCGTGCACACATTGACTCTTGGCAATCAGATCCTCAGCCTCCATCCTTCACCATTAGCTATAGCAGTTATTCTCTGAGTTCGTATGTTTGGTGTAGATAAAGAGAGACTAGAGATACACTGATAAGGCCTCAAGAGAGTAGCATATGAAATCAACTTACAGAACAGAGAGGAGGTACTGTGCTTTCTGGAGTGGAAGGTGCACAGAAGTTCATGGTGTCTCGGGAGGTGATAGAAGGATCATTTCATGTCGAATATTCAGCAACTGCCCTTCATGCCCTGACTGTTAATGATCAGGTCTGCTCTGGCAAGATAGATTCCTACAGAGGCAAGCTTATGATTAACGTGTGCAAAAATGTTCTTTCCCTGGATTTGGCTGCTAAACCTAGGAGCTGCCATCTGTTCAGTGGTAGCTGAATCTCCTGATCATTTAATGACTGTATTAACACTGCTGCAAAATGGCACTTCTTCACTGGCTTGCACTTTAACCTAGAATGTGACTTCTATATTAATACCAACAAAACACATAATTTGGAGACTATTTGTATTAATCATTTATAATTAGAGTTTTATTATGATTAGACACGTATTATTTTATTTGTTAGTGTGCAATTTGGAGCCTTTAAGAACCTTCACTATAAATATAGTATCATCATCTACAGAAGAATTTCATCTTGTAAATGAAGACTGTGTCCACTGAAGAATAGCTCCCCATCCACTTCCGAGCAGAACAGTCTCCATTCTTTGTCCTATCTCTGAATATGTCTCCTCTGGACCTCTTGAGAATGTAACCATAGGCATTTGGCCTTGACTTTGTTTAGCTGACCAATTTCACATTACATATTATACTCAGACTTTGTACATGTTGAAACATATTTTCAGCAGTTTCTTTTTTTAAGACATAATAAAATTCCAACTAAGCTATTTATCAGTTTGTTTATTCAGTTTTAAATGTAAACTGTGTTTATTATTGTATGTGTGGTATGTGTGTGCCTGAGTGCAGGGGCATATGGAGTTTAGAGAACAACTTCTGAAATCTGGTCTATCTCCTACTTATTTGAGACAAGGTCACTCCAGTTTCTACTTCTCTGTGTACTCTAGGCTAGCTACCTCTGAGCTTCTGGCCAGTCTTCCTGTCTCTGCCTCTGTTTATGGGAGTGTTGGGATTACAGATGTAAGCCAACACATTGGGCTTTTGTGGGCTCTGGTTATCAAACTTGGGGGTCAGGATTGTACAGATAGCACTTTGATGCACTGAGCCACCACGACTGCCTGTGTTCATTTCTCATAGACATAAGTGTTCCAGATACCTCTTAGCTGCTATGGATAATGCTTTTCTGATGCAGGTGATCAAAATACCTTGTTACGGCCTTGATTCTTTTGTTTATGTTCCCAAATGGTAGTTGTGTTTTGAATTTTCTATTGTGGCTGTAACCTGTCACATTCCCACCAGCAATGCACAGACCTCCAGTTTCTCTCTGTTCTCATAGACACTAGTCATTTTCTGTTCTTATTAATAATTTCAATCCTAATGGGTATAAGGTAATGTACTATTGGATACTGATTGAGTATCTACAGATGTTAATCATTGTTTTATGTGTTTATTAAATAAGTATAAGCCCTACACTTGAACTACGGTTCAAGCCATTTCTTAATTTTTAATCCATTTGTTTGGGGGTTTGGTAAATGGATTTTAGAAAGTTTACTGTTACATTCTGGATATTAATTCCTTATTGGATGTGTGATTTCTAAATGCCATTTCCTTCTGCTAGTTGTCTTCTTTTCCTCTCATTTTAATGAAGTCCAATTTGCACATATATACACACACATATTTATTTTCTATGTCTGTGGTGTCTGTACTGGCCAGTTTTATGTCAACTCGACACAAGCTAGAATCATTAGAGAGGCAGGATCCTCAGTTGCAAAAATGTCTTTATAAGATACAGCTATAAAATTTATTAGTGATCAGTGGAAGTGGTCCCAGTACATTGTGGGTGGTGATTTCCCTAGGCTGGTTTTCGTGAGCCTGAGTAAGCCACGAGGAGCAAGCCAGCAAGCAGCACCCCTCCATGGCCTCTGCATCAGCTCCTGCTTCTATGTTCCTGCTCTGAGTTCCCGTCCTGATTTCCTTTGATGTTGAACAGTGATGTGGAAATGTCAGCTGAAATAAATCCTTTCTTTGCCCAAGTTTCTTTTGGTCACGGGGCCTCATCACAACAACAGCAACCCTATGTAAAATAGTGTCGTCTAAAGGAAATTCTAAAATTCAGGGAGTTTGCCTTGGTGTTTTCTCAGGGAGTTTACAATTTTATTTTTATAGGGTGGAACTTTGGAGAGAACCAAGCAAGTCCTTGGGCATCAGCATTGTTGGTGGTCGAGGGATGGGGAGCCGGCTGAGTAATGGCGAAGTGATGAGGGGCATTTTCATCAAACATGTTCTTGAAGACAGCCCAGCTGGCAAAAACGGAACTTTGAAGCCAGGAGACAGAATAGTTGAGGTAACCTCCAGTGAGATTTCTGTTCAAAATGGTGCCCTCGGCCATTTTCTTTACCAAGGGAGTTGCTGTCCTTAGGTTTCCTCCTTACCCCAGTGTTAGAGTCAAGTGTTTGCTATTCAAGTATTTTCTCATTCTCATCCAAGGTTTTTTGTATGCATGTGGTGACATGATTACGTTTTTGATGTTAAAACTTGTATTTGGAGATACAGACAACCAATTTTAAAAACATTGGTCTTAAGGAATATCAATTTTTAAAAAATAAAATTTTCTTAAGGGAAAATTAAAATATTTAATATCATATGTACACAGGGAAAACCATACAACTCATAGTTATGTTTCCCAGTAAAATATTATTTCAAAAATACTTGATTATAGTCCTTGCAATATTGATAAAGATTTTGAGTGAAGGTTTTCCTAAGTCTTTTCTCAAAAAAAATTCAATTTTGAGAATTTGATTATTTTTTAAATGAATGTTTCATATAACCTAGGAGCCTTCTCCTCAGTTCTACCCCATACTCCAGAAGGCTTTGTGTATACAGATGCAGGGCATATACTTTGCTACATGTAGGAGAGAAACATACAGTGAAATCAGAGGTCATTCCTAATTAAAATTTGATACCTTATGCAGAGTCCTCGTATCCATTTACTGATATGTATTACAAGAGCACCTGGTAAGTTTCTGGTGCTGGGCCAGGACTAGTGTCCACAGTAGAGAAAACACTGTACCTGCATGGCCACAAGGAAGCAGATTAGAGAAGTAACCAAAGCACCAAAGAGCAATACAATAAATCATCTTATCAGATTAGGCATAGTTAGACTTAAAATGTTAAGAAGTGGGAGTCTGACCTCGTTTTCCTAACTTAGAGTAAAAAGAAAGGAGTGACTGTTAAGTAAAGACATTTGTGAATGCAATGGACATTTTGTTTACCTTATATACGCTTGTCTCATTTTCTCAGTCCATAAACTTTACATTAAAATGCCTTCCTGGTTCAGAAGGTTCCTTAGGGCATAGCAGTCCTACTTCAGAGTGAGTCTGTTGGCTGGACATTTAGCTCAGTGCCTCGGTATTCACCATGTGGCCCTGCGTTTAACTTGGCTAGAAATGTAAAGTGAAAAAATGTTTTATGATTGGATTGCTCATTCATTCATTTATCCATTCATTCTCTTGAGTCTGAGAAAATGAGAAATTGACGTTTGAGAGAAACAGGCACCTGTGCCTTTCTTTTCCCTGTGACCATCTGTAAGAACAAATGACACAACCCCTGACCTACTCTCATTAAATAAAATATTAGTCCCTTTAATGAAATTCTTTCTCGTAGGTAGAGCTCCATCTAAAAGCTTCGATTTAAATTGTGACTAGTGTGTTTATAGTTTAACTATGAAATACTTTTTGCCTAAAGAGGAAAATATGAATTATTTGCAGTTATCTTTAGACATGATTGGTCATTGTTTGCTCCCAAATGGCTCTTAAAGCAATTAAAATATTAATTAAAGTTAGTATATAATAAACTACATTAATTAGAACTTCTACTTCAAATTGAAAAGATCAGATGTTTTGGTGTATGTTCTAGAATACCTGCATGTAGGTTCTTTGGTAAATTACATGCAGGATTTCTCCAATAAATAGGAAGCCTGGCCCTTGTAGTCCTGGGCATGCTATTACAGGCCTGGGCTATGTGCTTGCTTTAGGCTTGAATAACAATGTTTATTTGATATACAGTAGGCATGCATATTGACTTGTTAGAAACATTAATGACCATTTTAGTATGAATTGAAAAATACTGTTATATCAGCAAACTATCAACCTGAGAGGGGCTTTTAACTAAATGTATATAATTCTATGCCAGGACTTAATGATTGGTTTTCTTCCACAGAATTGTGTCCACTCTGAGCTGTACTTAGTAATTGCGAATGGAAACATCTACAATTATCTGGCAGGAGTGGTATTGGCCCTTTCTCTACGTTTTCTCCTCAACATCTAGTGCATAAGCTTAGCTGATCATCATCCACAAAACATTACAAAATGACTTTCATTTTTCAAGCTATTTATGTAAGAAACTAACAAACAAGCACAATTTCTTGGCTTCCAACTTCTGCCACATTTATTGCAGATTCTTGTGCAAACTAACCTTACAATAGTCTTGACTTTTCTGAATTTCTGTATTTTGTTTATTCTTTAAATTTCCCTAAGAGAAACCCATGAAGACTCACCCTGTCTCCCCACAACTCCCCCCCACACACACACACATAAAGTATCCAGTTTATGAAGAATTAGCAGTTCAGCACTGGCTTTGACAAAGGGGTCCCTGAATGCATCTCCCTAGATTGTTTTCTTGATGATGACGATATAAAAACTGATTCATAAGTATAAAAAAGCAGCTAGTGCTAAGAGGAATGCAGAAGCAGAGCCCTCATCAACTGGTTATGACTCCAGTTAAATCATTATCCAAACAAGGTGCCATAAGTCCACTGGAGGGACGAGACCTGTGCAGTTTAACTCCTTGTGTTTTTGACACTGAAACAAGTCTCCCGGGATCTAAAGGAGCCTCAGAACTCCTGATCCAAATCACTCTTTTGTTCTCTAGCTTCTTGAAATGTTAAGCTGAGGCCTTCCATTGCAGGTGGATGGGATGAACCTCAGAGATGCAAGCCATGAACAAGCTGTGGAAGCCATTCGGAAAGCAGGCAACCCTGTAGTGTTTATGGTACAGAGCATTATAAACAAACCAAGGGTAAGCAAACACAAAGGGCAAGGTAGGCATATACTGACAATAGCACACAACTTGGAGTCTAATGTACCAACGGCCAAGTTGTCTGCATGTGCACCTATCAGTTTTCAGAGTCTCAGAAGGTATAAAAGGTTTTCTTTGCTGTACTAAAACATTGAACTGCCCTGTAAGTCTCTTTTGTGGTACATGTGTTAACTTTAAAATACATGGAAATATAACTAATTTGTCACCATGTCAAGTTGATATCTTGCTAGTATTCATTCTGGTTAAAAAATACACAAATTCCAGAAAGGAATATAATGTGATATGTACATTAAGCATCACTCATCTTTAGTTGAGTCTCTTGGAATCCATAAAGACTTTATTTTTTTCTAAATCTATTCTTTATATAGAATCTCTTTTCTATGCTGTCACATCATCAGATCTTAACATATTTGTATATTCTGGATACAGAAGTCTCATAGAGTTCATTCTGCTTATATACAAATCATTAGATAGTTATTTCTCAGTCAATATACAAGTCATCACAGATCCTTGGGAACAGAAACCTACTTTTTCATTTATCCCTCAGCCATCATTGTTAAAGGAATAAAAAATAGATTTTAGGGGCCATCCATGGTGTTGTATTCCTGCAATTACAGATGTCCAGAGGTGAGACAGGAGGATTACAAATGTGATGCTATTAATACCACAACATCCTAATGAAAATAAATTTTAAGAATATATAATCACATCAATGGCTATTATCTAGAAAGGATAAAAATCGCAGCTTAGAGTATTTGATATGCCCTAGTGATGCTGAAAGCGAACGTGTTGCTGTTAGTTTAGTATTGGTTTTGATACCTTCTTTATGCCTCACTGAAACATATCTTCATATAGAATAGTTCTTAAAAATATGTTCTGCATACTAAGAAAGTTTTCCAGAGACATCCACAAGCTCTCAGAGTGGGGTTTTCTTAATACTAATTCCCTGAGAGTCCTCAAACTCCTGAAGCTCTGGGAGAAGCTGCTTCTGGGTGGAAAAGCTGTGCACACATTTCTGGGCCTCTGCATGCTGGCAGGTCTAAGGTTGGTTGGCTTTGAAAGAAAATGTGTTCAAACGGATTTAAGATGTTAGTGTTGAAATGATGGAAGGAAGGAGGCAGCACCCTATGAGATCAGTGTCCTGACCGAGTGAGCCTTTGGGGCTCCCAAATGAAGCACCCAGGTTTATATTACTGTCTGTCTCTTGTTGTCAAGACAGGTGTGGCTCTGGTTTGGGGTTCACAGTGCGGAACAAATGTACTGGTTCTTAATATAAGCAGTTCTCCCCACATCTGCAGTTTTTAACCATTCAGTTGTTTATTGTTAGGTAATAATTATCCATTCAGATAGAAAATCTGCCAAATGATAGGGCTGCCTGGTGCTGCATTCTTTGCAAATGCTATTCAGTTTGTTTAAATAACTACAAATCTTCTTACATTTGTTAACATTTGTTGTGTTAAACATAGACACAGCATAGTAATATTGTAAATGGCTGTTTAAGTTGAGTTACAGCATTTTTTTGTTTGTGGGAGGGTTTATTCCATTTTTTTGTTTTATTTTAATTTCTAACTCATATCATTTAGGTTAATACTATAAACTGCTGAATAGTGATTCTTAATATTACTTTGAACACTTAAACTACAAACATTTCTTTCGATGCCAATCACATTTTCTAATGAGCTAGGAAGATATTGTCTCATACACCTGGAAAATATTCCTATTTTTTTTATTTGAGGCATAATGACACCTAATTTTATAGCAATTATTCCAGGATAAATCTTGCTTAGAAATGACATGTTTAGTCAAGTTAGACACATTTTGCTTTGGGAAACTAGAATTAATTTTGCATTTAAAATGAGATATTCTTTGTTAGTGGTGATTTACTTCCAAATGGAAGTAATCAGTCCTCTGGTTAGCTAAAGGAAAAACACCACAAATTTACTTACCGTAAAGTCCCTGTATGACAGAGTTTCCTTTGTGGGCAGAGGATAAAGCTTCTGGAAAACATTATACAGTAGAGAAGCTGGTCTGTCCTTCTAAGCTTTGACTATTCAGGGATGAAAACTCTGTAGCATGTCCCTGATAATCCCTTCAGTTTAACAAAGTGAATTAGGGCTGTGCACATTCTGACTGCTGGGTAGCCCCCTTTATAGGGCCAGAGGATGGTTTGGTGTCCTCTGTGTCTTCTTAGTTATAATATTTTTCCATCAGTTACCCTAAGGATATTCCATCATTTTTTTTAAAGCACACTATCAGGTCTGCAGCTCTTTCCCTACTGGTAAAAGTGACCCACAGTTCCGTGCACATTGCCCCTCTGACAGCACCAAATTGAAATCTTGTAAGATCTGAAGAAAAGTTAAAACTAGTGGTCTCTGGGAATTCCATTTCTTGATCATAGTTCTGATTTTTTTGTTCCACACAGTTACAAAGGACAGGCCCTGGATCTGCCCTCCTGGGTCATCCACTGCCCAAATATCTTACTATGTGGTCCTGTTTCTTGGCACTTGTAAGCTCCTTTTGAGTAAAGCAGGAGTTGACATTTTAAACTGTAAAGCTGGGAGGAAGTTGAGAGGAACAGAAATGTCATTGTACCCATCCCTTTTCCTGCCATGCCTCTCAGGGAAAACATTGCAGGAAGCGCAGATTGAAAGGGCAGTGTGGCATAGGCACCAGTCCTGGAGCTGGGGGCCAGTGTCTCTCCAACATGCTCCCATGCAGGGTGCAGTCATGTGACCAGTCCCCCCCACCCCATGCCTGGCAAGAAGGCTTTGTCAGGGAGAAGTAACACAAACATTTAATTGGAGCCAGTATGAATTTTAAATGTCTGCAATTTTCTTTAAAAGATCCAGTCAATAGCAGGAAAGGATAGAGATAACGGGTGTGAAAGGAACACTTTATTGTGCTAAGGAAATTACTTTTTTTTCTTTTTAAATATGAACATGCTAAACTCTATTTGGCTGACTTCCTGCCTTTAATATGTATATTCAGCTTTAACAGCCCTGGCTAAGGACTCACCGCAGTCAAGTCACAAAATCTAGGCACAACACTAAACACAGACTTCAAATGTTATCCAAAGCTGCAAATCCTTCAGTAGTGTAGGAGATGTCAGAGTTTTCTTTTCTTTTATTAAGATATAAATCTCTGTCAAATCTTCACATGAAATGGTGAAAAGAGGAATGCACCATATAGTGATTCTCCTCCCCCCCCCCCAACTTTTAAAGTTCAAAAACGTAATTGTTTTAAATCAGTGTCCACTGCCTGGTCAGAATGCAATGTCCTTAATGGAGGGACAATGTAAAGAAATGAAGGTTGTGATGAGCTGGCAGGTAAGTGCTTACTGTGCATTCTAAACAGACTACTGCAGAGTAATGTCCCTCACGTCTAAAAGTAAATGAGAAAACAAAACAAACGTTTGGGCTTTCCTTCTGAAAGACGTGCAGTGATACTCAGGAACCAGAAGCTAGTGTGTAACCAGGGAAAGTACACGCCTTTCACTCCATGAGGGTAAAACCTCCCAGGGAAATGGAAGAAATTCCAGTCAGGTTGACAGTCTTTTCTTTCCTGCAGTGATTAGACTCAGGTGTAGGCTTGGGTCATTAGAACAAACCGTTAGTCACTGTTTAAGAGGAGCACGAGGAGCTACTCAGGCCAACTTCATTGTCTCATAAGCAGCTCTGACCCATTAAGTACTTGTTTCTTGAGGTTGGGTTGTTTTCCTTATGTTTCTTGTGCCTTCAGCGCATCTTCTGTTTCCTTTTAGAAATCCCCTTTGCCTTCCTTGCCGCACAACCTTTACCCTAAGCACAGCTTCAGCAGCACTAACCCATTTGCAGACTCTCTCCAGCTCACCACTGACAAGGTTGGATAATGTCTGTTGTCTTGTAGTTGCCTGTGCAGAGTGTTTTGTTGTTTTGACTGTGCCTTTGTTCCAGTTCACTGTTTATCACATGTAGTCAGGAAAACAAGAACAACAACCCATCGTGTATTCAGAGTGGACGTGCACACTTTGTCCTGCCAGAGAATATTTATATTTTAGTTAAAAGATTCCAGTGTTTCTCCTGCATTTTTGTTTGATTTTTTTCCATGTTTAAATTTTAGTTGCTATTTGCGTAAACTACTTTTAAATACAATTTTCATGAACCTTGTATTGTCTTAAGACATCTTCAGATTTATACACTCTACAAATCACTCTGCAAATAATTGTGGTTTTGTGTGTGTGTGTGTGTGTACATGATAAAAACCTTCTGAATATTCATAGAGTAAGTCTATATAAATGCCAGATCATGAAGTGTAACTGTTTCTATGCTTGCCATTTTTTGTAGTGTATTCTCATATTCTAATGAAATTGTAAAACCAAATTTGAAACAAAAATTTATAAAAATTCTTTTATATCAAAATTTAGTAGTAGCAAGGGAGAAAACTGTCAGAATTTTATTTTAGAGACCACTTTATGAATATTCATTGGATTTTCATGTTACTATGTCATTGATAAGAGCAGAAGCCATACATACAAGAATGTTTTCTGTGACCATGGAGTTACAGCATTCAAGTAGAGTCATCTCCTATTATTCCCCAACTGACCCTTTTGCTCACACACCATTTAAGGTTTGTCTCCATGCAATATTTTTAAAGTGGGTGGGTTTTTTTGTGTGACATGCATGTTCATTTATTTGCTGTGAGCACATGGGTTTAGGTGATTTCATTTGACCGTTGTAAAATACATATTTTATTAACAGAATTCAAGAAGTGTCAATAACAAGCCAGTTACATGATCTTGATAGAGTCAATTAGAAGACTTAACTGCCCCTCCAGGAAAAAAGCAAACATTGGTTCTCTGATTAGTCAGTTGGCTTGGGGTACAGTTTTGCTGTATAGTGTTGTGCCTGAAGCCCTGACAAGATTCTAAGATGGTCAGGTTTTTCTTCATTATTAAGTAAAATAACGACAACAATAGCAGCAGCAGAACGAGGTAGAAAGAGCTACAAAATACACATTCATAGATTTGAATAAATTTGTTAGTCAAATAATACCTTTTGATCATGCAGAGAAGTAATTTTCTTTTTAACCAGAAAGCTTCTTAAGTACATGTCTTATCTGTTTGAGAGTGATGCCTGAATTTTGGTTGGATCAAGTGAAGTTTCTAGTGTACTTGCCCAGTTTTATTTGTACATTATTTGAAAGACTTTTATAGCACACTATTTTGGAAGACAGCAGGGATTTCATTGGCACTTGTAACTTGTATTTGTTTGGCCAATGATGTGTAAACTGAACATTGTTAGTACAGCAAATTCGATGCCTGAAGATCAATTGCCCTGAATTTGTCAGCCAGCCTCTGTGTCTTGCTGGTAAACTGTGCATTTTGAATTAACAAAAAGATTATATTTAGTGCATGGACCTCTAGTGTTGATATGTTTCATGGTATTCCTACTACCAGCTAATCATTCGTGTTTAAGACTGTCTTGTGTTAGAACAGGTTATTTTTAGAAAATAATAAACATGCACTTAAATTACAACAGGCTATGTAAGTTTATTTTTTTTCATTAAAGTGATATAAAAGATAGAAAAATATATAGATTGAAAAACCCAGAGACTGCCTGATACCAGGCACAGTGCTTTATGTGATTGTATGTGATCTTGAGACACAGGTGCTGTCTTACTGTGGACATTGGAGAAGATAGCAAGGTTTACTACAAACTGTACTGTGGTAAGAACTATGCCAGGAGGTGGCTTAGCAGCCCAAGGTGTTTGCCACCAAGACCGATGGCCTGAGTTCAGTCCCTAGAAACCACATGGTGTAGGAAGCAGCTCTAGCTAGCTATTCTCCGTGTTACACACTCACTCTGAGGCATGCACACTACCAAGTCACCCATGCTGCCACGCTAAGTAAATAAATGAGAAGAATGAAGGAGAAAGAAGTCTAACACCTGATTTTAAAGATTTGTCCTTCACAGGCCTTAGTGTGTTCATCTGAGCAATAAATGAGGGAATCTGGGGAGCTAAAGTGCTTACGGGCCTTTCAAATTCCAACCTGCTGCCCAATAATAACTCATAGAAGAACTTGATTATACCGAATTAAATTTTAAAATAGTACCAATGGTCCTAAGTGACAAAAGGCATGTCACATCTGGCTTTGTTGAAAGGATCTCTCATGAGCCACTGTAGCAATAACAAGTTGGAGGTGGTCTTAAACCCTCACCCGACAGAACTGTGTCTATTCTCTATGTTAACAAACAGGATGTCCTAAGGAAGCAGCCTGTGTGGATACTGCTGTCTCTGTGGATTTGCTCAGAGTTGTTCAGAGAAAGGATTCCAGCAGCAACAAAGAATTGTTCTTGTGAGGCTGGAGCTGTGACTCCATAGAACACCTAGTATATGCGGGATCCTGGGTGCATCCCCAGATCCACAAAAAAAGAGGAGTAGTGTGCATGTATATCCTTGCTTACAAGCTTTGTTGTTACTAGTATTATATTTATTTATTTTGTGTGGGGGTATGTGGATGTGCACATGTCTGGTCTACATCACAGAGATCATAAGTCAACTTGTGGAAATCAGTTTGTTCCTTCTACTGTGTAAGCCTAGGTATCGAACTTAGGCCCTTAGGCCTTGCCCAGGTGCAAAGCTTTACCTACTCAGCTCAGTGGCCCTCACTAACGTTTTAAGGGATAGTTCTTCGTTAATTTGCTTTCTACTGTCTTTTTTTTTTCTTCTTGACAGACTTGAATGACCTCTAAGATCTACATAAATCTTTTCATTTTTTTTTCCCAGTAGGGGAATTTAAACATTTTTCTCTCTTAGGTCATTTAAGCCTTCAAAATGAGTTGATCATTTGTTTAGATTAGCAAATAACAAGTTAATGAATTACGTTGATTCCCAAATCCTGTCTAACACTTATTATATGCACATGCAAGCTTTCTATTATTTTGAGAACATTTTAGAGCTGGCCTTTGGTTTTGGAATTATATTCTTATTTGTTTTCCTTAAAGTTTTCATGATATTGTACATGCCCACTGAATTCTTCTTGTCCCCACAGGCACCCAGCCAGCCAGAATCCGAGTCAGAGAAGGCTGCATTGTGCAATGTTCCTCCCTCCTCTCCTTCAGTGTTCTCAGAAATGGGTAGTGATTGTGCACAGCCATCTGCAACCACAGTCTCAGAAGATGAGGACAAAGAGGATGAGTTTGGTTACAGCTGGAGTAAGTTGTCCCTTTGTGATCTCTTTAATTATAAGAAGTGTTGAAATAGCTCTGGGTTTGTTCTGTGTGTCTCAACTCTAGTGATATAAATACTGCAGTTGTAGCTGGGAGGACTACTGTTTGTTTTCCTTGAATACAACCTACATTCCTGAGGCATGACATCACCTTCCTCCTTTAATTTAAATGCATGTTTCTCATAAACCCCTCTTGCTTCTCATATGGAAATTATAGCAATCAAGACATCATCTCAGAACCCAGTACAGGATCGGCTCTCTTGAACAACCTCTGCCCTTTATAGGCTTCAGACTCCTCCTTATAGTGTCTGACAGTTATTGATTGGTATTATGCCCTGAAATTCTGATATTTTGGGTTCTAGATTGGTGATTATAATTATTAAGATTAACTCTTGGGATCTAGCAAGTTGTCTCAAGTTTTAAATACAGTTCTCTCAGGTTACTAATATTGTATTATGTAAAGTCTGAGGAATGCTGACACAGTGCTCCATGTATAAATTCAGCCAAAAGTCATGAATGTTTCATCATATTAAAAAGTTTAATTACAAAAATGTTTTAGATTTATGTGTTTGATTTTTATGTGCATAAATGTTTTGCCTGAATGTGTATGTGTTGAACACATGTGTGCCTGGAGCCCTGAGTAATACTAGGAAAGCCTCAGAGCCTCTGGAACTAGAGTTATAGGCAGTTGTGAATCACTCTGTGGGTGTTGGAAACTGAACATGGGTTTGCAAGAACAAAGAATATTATTAACACTGAGCCATTTCTCCAGCACTCGAAAAGTTTTATTTTAATAACCTAATTGTTCAAATCTACACTGCACATACTTTAGAAAGCATAGATCATGAAAGTTACCCTGCTTGATTACAAAAGGAGTCCAGAAATGTTTATTTAAGTGATATAAGAAAGAGTCAGCATAAGTGCAGGTCATTAGCCCTCTAGTAATTTTCTAAGAGATGATTTGTTGAATGTGATCACCAAATCAGAATTATCCAAGTGTTACTTTACAGGTGGTTGTTTGTTTTTTAAATCAGGTTACCACAAAACATAATGGCTTAAAAAGTGAGAATTTATGACTTCTCATGTGAAATGATTGACTTGCTCATCAGGGCTCCACTTCTAAGATGACTCACTGACATGGGCTTTTGCTTTAAGCACCTATTTGCGGCCTTATCTCTCAGATTAAAGCAGATAGACAAATTACTGATCAGGAGATCATGTAGTTAGGGCATACTGCTTAAAGGCTGGGATGGGTATATTGACTTTTTCTGGCCTAATGGCTCTGTACACCAGGGAAGACCACTCTCTTCCCTCTGGGTAGCTGTCCATCCTGATATGATGCACACTACAGATTTGCCTCTGTTGAAGAAGCTTCCACTGGTCAGTAAAGTAAAGAATTCTGGATATTTTCACTTTGTTCTCCTCTCTACATGATCAATTGATTTTTCTGGTTTAATCATAGTCTTGGGAGATTATAAATTTAAGTCACTTCTCTTGGACCCAATGCTGCCAAGATGAACTGGTTAATAGTCTCATATTATACTGTGTTTACCCTCAATACAACAAAACCCCTCAGCATTTGTTTTTTCTGTGAAAACTTTCCTGATGTTTAGGTAGCCAGTTTTAGTCTTAGCTGCCAAAGACATTATTAAATCCCTTAAGATAAATCTAAATAAGCTTTTATATTAAAACATTTGTCTGTGAATTAACTGTAAATGCATTTGTTGTTATGTATAGAAAATATCCAAGAGCGATATGGAACCCTAACAGGACAGCTCCATATGATTGAGCTGGAGAAAGGTCATAGCGGTTTGGGTCTAAGTCTTGCTGGGAACAAAGACCGAACCAGAATGAGTGTGTTTATAGTGGGGATTGATCCCACTGGCGCAGCAGGGAGAGATGGCCGACTACAGATTGCTGATGAGCTTTTAGAGGTAGGTGCTGGTAGTCAGTTTTGAATATACTATTGCTACATCAGATAGTGGAAACCTCAGTCTCCAGAAAGTCACCCAGACTTATATCGTGACTAAGAAAACCGTCTGTTGCCTAATAAAACTGATGCAGTGCAGCAAGTTTGGCTCTACACCAAATCTCTACGACATAGTTTACGTCCCATTAACTCACATAAAAGGCCATGACTCTGCAGCTTCAGAAACGGTTTTTGTCTCAAGATAGCAATAAACATCACACTTCAAAAACATTTTTTGTGTGCTTTATTTTTGTTAGGAATTTTTAAAATGCCAAATGACCAAGCATTCCTCAGTAATGATGCTGACCTACTGGACATTGTGGAGGTCAAATCCCTAAAGAAATAAGTATTGGGGGTGAGGTGAGGTGAGGCCAAGTCTAAGGCAAGCAGTATCTTCACTTGCCAAACAAAGTAGATCTACTGACCATACTTGATAGTGGTTAGACATTTTTGTCTTTCCCTTGCCTCTTGAGGCAGAGTCAGCATAACTTGAGGCTGCCTTTGTGATCTTCCATGTGTTGTGATAGCTGCTGTCTAGACTAGATCTGGTCTCAGTGGCTTGATGACTGGACACCTGGGCTGCAGTTTCATTTCTGTAGAGTTCTGCTCTGCTTACAGAGTCTGCCGCTCTGCCCTGAGCTTGACAGGAATGACTTTTGGTACCCTGTTTCCCAGAACATGCTTCTTAAAACCAAGGCTTACCCAGGTGCTCTTTGCCAGCCACAGAACCTTTATCTGTCAGCAATTTGACTGTCTTCTCTCTTTATTGGATCAAAATGGAATTTCTATAAACTGTCCAGGCAGGGATATCAGAATTCATGCATGTTATGTTAATGTTAGCTTTAAGTATAAGATCTTCTGTATTCATATCCAAGTAATGGGTTGTGTTCTGGAGAGAAAAATTGTATATAGTATGATAAAGAGAGAGGAAGATAAAACTAAAGAAATGAAGAATTTTAGGTTCAACTAATGATACTTATTCCTCGTAGATCAATGGCCAAATATTGTATGGCAGAAGTCATCAGAACGCATCATCAATCATTAAATGTGCTCCATCTAAAGTAAAAATTGTTTTTATCAGGTGAGCACTTTTCTCTGTTTGCTTTACTAAATACTTGGTAAACATTTCACCTCAATCATTTTCAATGCAAAGAAAGCATTTGATATATGTCCATTTATGACTTTGAGGTCAGAGAATTTGTTCCTAACAATCTTTATGACTCTTCAAGTAAGAGGCTGGGGATAATATCACAATATGACAGACAAATGCATTCTTCTTTTAGGAATGCAGATGCAGTGAACCAGATGGCTGTATGTCCTGGAAATGCAGCAGACCCTCTGCCTTCTACCTCAGAAAGTCCTCAGAATAAGGAGGTAGCTGTAAAATTGTTATTTCTTGGGGAAGATTTGATTGATATATCCTATTGACTTATTAACCATAGTAGAACATTACAGAGATTCAAAGATTAGCTATAATCTTGACATTCAAATTGTTACCGCCAGACAGCACTTATGTGAATGAGCATAGCACTTTTGCAAAGGCCACCTGAAGAGCCTGCATATGCAATATAGGGTGGTCTGTTCTGCTCTAGAAAGAGACTTCCTGGAGCTGTTACGTGTGAAGACTATGGTTATGGTGGAAGGTTAGGAAACAAAAGTGCTATGGCCAGAACACATGGGGTAAGGAAGAACACACATCCTAGTAACACCTGAAGCTGAAACTGCAAACAATATTAAAGGATGGTATCGGGAAAGTAGTGCAGAGTGGCAGGAAAGGGTCACTGCGAACAGAGATGGGCTCAGGTTTGGGAATCTCTGTGAAGGCCAACCCTGTTAGTTTCCAGCATCATGAAAATTCTGGTTTAACTCTGTGGGAGTTCCTACATGCTCACTGCTGGCAGAGAAATGAACCATAAGAGGCAAGAAAGAAACTCAGCATGACTTAGCTAGCTGGGCTCATTCAAACTTCTGAAGTCCGATCCCACCCAGTTTATTTTAGGCATATTTAAGTACAGTACAAGTTTAGAAAAAAGTTTTCTGGTAACAGTTACCTCAATCCCATGTACACAATTAAGTTTAAAGAATGACTACATCAGAACTCTTTTGCAAAGTACATGTGACCTTTACCATTAACATGGGTTATATAGCTTAAGGACCTAGGATCTGGTGGGGTCTCTGACTAAGTTGTTGACAGGTCACCAGGCTGTAAAGTATGTGTGACATCTCCCCTGAGTATGGGTTCTATTGACAAGTAGTGCTTAAGATCGAGGTCTAGGGAGGAAGAATTTAGGGTAAACATAATAGTGGAGATTCAGTTATGACCTGGAACTACAGGTAATACAAATTACCAGGTAGTTAACAACATCTACTCCCATTTTTCCAGGCATTCAACAGCCAGCCATACACTTCCCTTCCACTGAATAAACAAGTCTGTGTGCTTGTTTCCTGGTTTCTTTAATGCTTATCTGTGAACAGGAGGACTTAGTGCCCTCTACATAAATGAATAGTAGTTATGTTTTCAAATCTTACTCTCAGACATTTCAGGGCAGTGAAATTAAATTCGAGGACCTACAGAAACAGAAACAGTTTAGGAGAAAAGAGAAGAACCCATCCATAGTACAAGGAATAAAGGAAATGTCACATCAGAGGTTTTAGACCCAATCCAGCAATGTTCAGGCCTCCATGAATGATGAGCAGAAGAGTTGGAAAGTATTTCTTCAACAGCCATTTCTAGAATAATTTGGTGATTTGGGTAAGAATGCACAAGGAAGTACAAGGCTCTCTTCCACATGCTTTACTTCACTAATTAAACTACCAGGAAGAGCTGCTGTCTTCAGAACCTTTGCACTGGCTGCTGCAGGCGGCCTTTTGAGAAGTGGAACACAGCAAGACTGTGAACTGCTTCTGCTTGTACTGGGGCTGCAGCTTTTCCTGATTTCATCACCGAGCAAGCTGCGGGGTAGGAAGCCTGCTAAAGCATATATTCAGATATGTGGTGTGGATTTAGAGGCAGTTTCCCGTAGAGCATATTGCATTCGTTGGCCCTGGAGGTTGAAATACTGGCTTACAAACAACATTAGCAGAGAAGAGAGCAAAGGACTGGCCGTGCAGTGTGAGCATGACTAGGAGGAAAGTGAAAACAAAAAAATCAGAAGAAAAGAACTGCAGTGAAGAAGAGCAAGGTGGCATAGTGGATCCCATAGGCTGAGATGTTACAGAGAGGGCCAAGAAAGTAGTGAGAGAGGATGTTGGATCTGCAGCCATGTGATGGTGGGAAGGCACCTGACAACAAAGAGGGAGACAACAGCTCAAGGTTAACAAAGAATTAAGATTTGGTGGTAGTTTTTGTTTGAATTTAGAAATCTTTGGATATGTGTCTAAGAACAATAAAACAAGATACCAGACAGAAGACCTTAAAATTAAAGGAGCCATGAGTTATCAGTGTCAGAAGGTGAGGGCAGAATTCATTCTTTCGTCAATGAATGTTTGAGCAGAGGGCTTATTTACATATAAGACAGAAAGACATCACAACCTGTTTCAGGCTGTTTTGTCATCTTACATAAGTTTGAGCGAGTTATAGATAGCAAATGTGTATTTTCATATTGCACCAACTTTGCCCCTTAAATGCTATAATTTAATAACTTTTATGGAAAGCATTCAATAGTTTCTGAATACCTCTCATAACTTGTGAGGAAAGAATGCTGCATGGTGTCTCTTTTGTCAGCACAGGCTACTGAAACAGGTCATTCTGGAGGAGACTTCAGGGTAGACTCCTTCAGAGTTCATTATGGAGGAAACCTCAGTGTAGGCTCCTCCAGAGTTCATTATGGAGGAAACAGTTGAGTGTGTGTTGCTCCAAATACAACTACTGTTCAGTCACACCTCCCAGGTATCTTAATATAAAATACACATAACGATATTAAAATGCCAGTAATATATAACATGAAATCATTCTGATTAAGTGGCTTTTAACATTTGAAACAAAAAATGCTAGCAGTTACCTCTTGGATGTTTTTCTTTGTCAGATGGAACCAAGTGGTACTATATCTGCTTCAGCTGTGGACTTCAGCTCACTTACAAATGTGTATCATCTGGAGCTTCCCAAGGTACATTTGCTTTGACTGGGAGTTAAATGATTGAGCACCCTCACACACTGGTACTGTTCCCTGGCTCCCTGTAGCATAGTTTCCACAGAGCAGCATCTGCACCATCTGGGGTCTCCTTGCCCCCCCCCCCCCACCAGTTTTCTGTGCGTGAGGGACTCTAGGAGTAGGCCTGGAAGTCTGCTTTAATAAGCTACCTTGATTGCACTGCATAGTAGCACCTGAGGACTCCTTGAGCTAATCAGTCCCTTTACTGTGACCCAACTTTTCCTGATTTTAGTGTTATTCAAAGATATGAAATGTGTCATCTCTCTTTGATTCATATACTGAGAAGCTGGTCAGTAGATTTTTAAAGTGAAGAAACAAGTTAAAATTATTGCTGTTCATAAAACTGAAATAACTAGAAATTACACTAGGCTCCCGCTTGGTGAGGTGTTTGCATGGAAAAGGCCTGATTTTCAGGTTCAAATACTCCTTACTGAAATGGTTTTCTGAAAAGAAACGTTTTCACCTACTACAGCTCACACTGAGAAGCAAGTGGACATGGGGTATCCAAACAAACAAAGAAGAGCTCAGGCACAGGCGGTGAAGGAAGTGGGAGAGGGCAGAAGGCTGTGTGCAGGAAAGGCTGTAAATGTGGATGTCTGGAGTGGTCCATTTCCTCC
The DNA here is from genome assembly GCF_011762505.2 of Arvicanthis niloticus. Classification (NCBI taxonomy): domain Eukaryota; kingdom Metazoa; phylum Chordata; class Mammalia; order Rodentia; family Muridae; genus Arvicanthis; species Arvicanthis niloticus. The sequence continues at coordinate 68,287,400 of NC_047662.1, forward strand.
AGCCATGAGGCACCAAGGCCTGGTCCTCTGAGCCTGGGTCATTCTGTCTGGGCATAGCCTGAGCAACATCAGAAATGAGCGTAATTTCCTCACCTATAATCTGAATACAATAGTCATACTTTTGTCTTCGTCAGTCATAAAGATTAAATGACATAATAGTGTAATTCCTAGCACACAGCCAGACTACTGGAAAAATACCATGACTGTATTGATTTAGTTTCTTTTATTTTTAATGAAACAGACCTGTACAAAGGTGAGCTGTTTCAGTCTTTTTAATATAATATTTGTATTACATTTTTTGAGAATGTCATATGTGCATACCGTGTATCAAAACACTTCCCCCCTAACTCCTCTGAGAGACTCTGGCCACTGTCTAGCCCCCACCAACTTTATGTCCTGGCCTCCCTCTCCCAGTTTGTGCTGCATGTATACTCCTGGGTGTGGGACAATCCAGTGGAGCATAGTTGACCTACCAGGGACAAGACCCTTAAGCTTTCAGACTTCATGAGCCACTACCACCCATGCAAGAATGCTTGGTCTTGTACAGTAAGCCACAGCTGCTATGAGGTCTTATCATGGGTATAAAAAAGATGTTTTTATTATGAACTATTTTGCTTTAGACAGAGTGAACAGAAGTCATTAAAAGCTTTTCCTTCCTGCCAAAACCATTCATATATTTTAATTAGAATTCCTCCTGTTGCCGTGTCAGAGTGATTATGTCCAAATTTCAGGCCTTAGTTGGTTTTAAATTTGTAAATGCCAAAGACACTATTTAATAATGCAATTATCTACCTATAGCTTAATTATAGTTAATTAAGAAGGATTTAAATGTATGCTGAAATTTTGGTATGAATTAGTTTTTTCAGTTTATATTTATCCGTAGAAAAGTAGAAAATCTGGTAAATATCTCACATGCCCTTTTATAGCAATTCAAATAGCTTTTCTCATGCTTAGGGTATGCCGGACTAAACATGTGCAAGAGAGTGCTGGGTGAGCTTGTAGATGAGAGGCACGTAACACTCTCACAGACGGACAGACAGATCACGTGGAGCAGAGCCCTGGACTTATACCTTAAGTCCTAGCCATGACAGTTACCTAGGGCAGATTCCCACATCAGCACATGGCTTCTTTGTATTAATTATCCTGGCAAAAGTAACTTAAGGAAAATGGGTTTATTTTGGCTCACAATTCAAGGGTGCAGTCTGTCATTACAGGTGAGTCGTGGCAGCAGGAGTTTGAGGGGACAGATGGTCACATTGCATCTGCAGTCTGGAAGCAAAGAAATGACTGTTGGTACTGTTTAGTTTCTCCTTTTCATTCAGCCTAGGATACCTGGGGAATGCTGCCACCTACCTAAGGTCGTTATTCCCACCTCTATTAACCTAATATAATGCCTAACTGGCATGCATACTGGCTAGCCTCAGCTAAGTAATGTCTAAACAGGAAGGTCTTTAGGCTTGTCTCCAAGGTGATTCTAGATCCCGTCAAATTTACAATCAATATTAATATTAAAAATATGGAGTATTGCTGGGATGAATCTGACCATATTGTTTTTTGAGAGGATGATAGCATTTTGGAGTTTTGGATTTGAAAATATGGGAAAATCTCTGAGGAATTATGTCCTCAGGGTCATCATGGTCAGATTCATCCCAGCAATGGCATGATGTGGCCAGCTCCGCACATGGGCGTGGATCTCTGGTGTGTTGAGTTGTAGGCAGTCTACCAGTCCTCCATAGAGAAGCAGAAGTGCACACAGGAAGTTCGACTAGTCCCCTTCCACTCGCACTGGGTGGGTGCTGGGCTATCAGAAGCCCAGGCGCCCCTGGGTGTGGGGAGTGAACTCAGTCTAAAATATCACAGGAAGGCAGAGCTCTCAAGTGGGCCCAGAGGCCTGTGTCTCCATTCGGGGCTCCCAGGCGCGACTGCCCCTCCACTTACAGTCGAACAGAGACTGTGGGTGTGCTGCACTGTGACAAGTGGCTGCCCTGTGCCATGCCGGTTAATTGGTCACTTGCTTGGCTTGGAACAGCTGCTTGTTTGAAAATGCAGGCCTCTGCCATGGAAACAAGCTCTCCACTGGATTTTAGACACAACTGCTCGATAGTTGAGATGTCGGGCCCCAATAACATGAGGAAGTCCATGATTCCAAAACGGCTTTATTTTCATAGTGGATGATAGTTGAATCTGGATGTGCACCCCCCTTAAGCCAGGGAGGGCCTGATTTAAATAGGGAGGGAGAAGGAAGGAGGGTCTGGGAATCTGGGAAAAGGGATCTGTAATTGGCTAAGCCCTCTGGCCTTTAGGTAACTCATTAATATGTAAATCTCTCTAGGGCTGAGGCCTGTAGTCACGCCCTCTACCTTTGCTCTTTGGGAGGGGCTGCATTGTCCTACATGAATGAACAGTGCAGGTTAATAAGATCTTCACCGTGTCAGGCCTGGATTCTGGGAGCACAGAGAAATAGATGCCTGTCCCTCACAGGCAATGGACACCTGATTGGTCTCTGGGCTACTTACAACCAGCACTAATACCAAAACCCAAGTCATCCTATCATGGTCCCACACAGTGGTGGCCAAGGGTACATCTGCAGCTGTCCGCCAGACTTGGTAGTATGTAATACTCACCCATATGTAACTGATTTTTTTTTTCATGGCTAAAACCTACATGATTAAAACGGTCATGAATAGCAGCCGTGAAGGTGCAGCCTTAGCTTTAATGGAGGTCCTCAAGATTGAAGAGGTTATGGAGAAAAGCTGAGTCTTGGCACCATAGACTCTAATAGCCATTGGTGTCAGGGTATCCTCAGTTGCAGAGGAGGTCTCAGCATTAACGGGTCACAGAGAGAAGCTGAGGCTTGCCACCATGATGCAGAGGCCCTGAGGAGAGACCAGAATAGGCTCTTTTGGCATTGAAGCCTCAGTTATGGTGGACATTCCAGTATTGAAGGGTTTTTGGAGAGGAGCTGAAGCTTGGCACTAGTGGAGGCCACTACTGATCATACAGCCTTAGCTGCAGTAGAAATCCCAGAATATTGGAAATACCTGGACTATGGGATAACTGCCAGAGAGTAGGAAGTGAGGAATGGAGTGGAGTGGGCTGAGCCGAGGAGACGAGCTGCATGTGTGCTGGACAGCAGAGCTAAGAGGTGTGGCTTTCAAAGTCCAGAAGATCCTGATTGAGTCCAAGGTGTTGGCCTCTGACCTGTTTACACTATGGAGGTTTGGTTTCACTTTGATTTAACTGTTACTTTGCCTTGGGTCTTCTCTCTTGGAATAACAAACATGAAAGTTGTTTTTGACTTTATTTTCTTTTTGGGAGGCAGGTTGCAAGGGAGATGAGTGGGACCTTGGACTTTTTAAGTTTTAAAGATGGTGGGGGGGGTTTAAACTTATACATTGTTTAATATTGTGAAATTACAGGAGATCTTGGAAATAAAAAATGTATGGTTTAATAGTGGTGTGTTTGTATGTTAACAAGTGGTCAATTGTGCTATTAATTTGACATAAATTAGAATCACCTATGAAGAGAGAATTTCAGTTGAAGAACTTTCTCCATCAGACTGGCCTGTGGTGATTTCTTTGGTGCATTTTCTTGATTAACAGTTGATGTGGGAGACCCCAGCCCACTGTGGACAGTGCCATTCCAAACAGGTAGTCCTTACCTGATAAGAAAGGAAGTTGAGCAAGCAATGAAAAGCAAGCATTAAGCATTGTTTTTATATGGCCCCTGATTTAGTTCTTGGTGCCTACCTTGAGCTCTGGACCTGCTTTCCCTTGAGTATGAGCTATTACCTTGAAGCATAAGATGAAATAAACCTTTTCCTTCCCTAAGTTGCTTTTGATTGATATTTTATCTCAGCAACAGAAAAGCTAACTATAATACTCTTTAAAGCAAGGATAAAAAATAGTACTCATTGGGTAGTTATAGTGCTATACACACACACACACACAATCTATATACACACACACACACATACATACAAACACATAATATATCTAGTACCTGGTATATACGCTCACACAAGCGCATGCTAATTATTGAGTATTAATATTGTTTTTAGAAAAGAATAAAATATCTCATTGCTAATACTAGTGTTCTTTCTTCCTGCCTAAACATACCTTGTTGAGTTACTCTATACATGTTTACATTATCTTCATCCATTACTTTTATCCAAGGTTCTGAGCAATGGATAAAAGTCATGCAAACACATATGGAATAACTCAACAAGAAACCTTTCGAAAACATTCATTGTCAAACAGGTAAATCAGTGTTCCTTTCCTTGACATTTAATAGTGAGGTAGACAGAAGCCTGCTTTTTCCATTTAACACCCTGAGAGATCTCAGATGAATTCCTAAGCTTATTAACCGCTGTCTTCTGAAACTGAGGTTGCCCAAGTCAGTTACTGTTGAGGTGGGGAAGAGATCCACAACAAGATTCCTTCATCCTCTACCAGAAAGCTTTGTCTTGCCTTTTACCCTTCTGCTGATTGATTGATAGATGTTTACTATATGAATTTCTCTTTCTAACATTATCTGTTGAACATCCTCTACATTGGAGAATGTCTGTCCACACAAACTTCCATTTACCTGGCAGTTTTATGGTAAAGTAAAATATCTGAGAAGTAGAATGTATTTTTTTCCTCAGCTGTCAAGGGGGATAAAGAGAATATTTAATAATCTTATAAAATAAGCTAGACAAGGAGGCAGAATCATTATTTTCAGGATTTTAAGTATAAACATTAAGTCGTTAAGTTCTTTGGGTTCATATTCTTTATCTGTAAGGAAGAAATTGCACATTCATAGTGGAGAAACTATTCTGAGGGTTAAGTGAAATAACACATGTAAAGCACTGGTCACCATGCAATTTCCTGTAATTGCTTTCATAAACATTTTTAAACTTGTGAGGTTCTTAATGGCCTGTAGAACGTATTCTTGAAAGTTTCCATTATGGAGATCTTAAAAAACAAAAAAACAAAAAAACTGACGAGTGGTACATCCTATGAAGCCTGTGTATGCCTCACTCTGTGAAGATGGCATGAGACCTAAATGCAGGGAAGCAAGACAAACAAACATAGCAAACAAACAAACATAAAAAAACAAACAAATGAAAAAGCCAAGAGCCTTCTAACACTGATGGCTCATCACAAGTCCTTTCTCCCTTAATTCTCCAGAATTTTCTAAATTTTATTTGAAAAATAATTTAATAGCAATAGAACATTTGTTCATTATGATACCTGCTGTGTAGTAACTATGAACTATTGCCATCACTGCCCAGTCTTCATGGCTGGTCTCTTCTTACCTGAGGCCATGTCACTGAGGTGTTCCTGTACGTTCCACTGTTCCCTCCCATGTTCATAGCTTGAGGTGGGAGTCTTAATTATTAAACAGGCCATTTCTAGCTCCATTAAATTGACTGTCCAATTGCTTTTTTCTACTTTTAAAAGAGGAATAAAAATATAAATATTTTTATATAAATATAAATAAATAATATAAATAAAAATAATTTTTTTTATAAATTTTTATATAAATAAAAATTTTTATATAAAATTTTATATAAAAATAAAAAAATAAACCTGTTGTGTGTATAATCTACAGCCTCAGTGGCTTTCTGTGATGCTAATTCAGTTAATCAAAAAAATTTGGTCAGAAATTTATTTTTAGTACTTTTTAACCCTAAAAAAGTAAGTATACATTACAGTAAGTAACAGATTTTATGATTGTTAAAAATTGGTGTCACATTCATGTGATTTTACATAGAAGAAATCCTCAAGCAAATTTACAAGTTTTTCTTCTGAATTTTTAGAAAGCCTTTCACTTTCTGACAATAACAGTAGCTTGTTCATTTATGTCTCACTTGTAATTCTTGTTGACAGTTCTTACTGCATAATTATGATCCTGCAGCATGAGTTGTTTCCACTATTGCTCTTGTAGCTCTTGGGTTGCTAGTTTGCTGGCTCATCCTGGCTACATATCTTTACATTAAATGAGTTCAAGTTTGCTGACTGGTCTTCATTTACTTGTGTAGGATCAAGGAGGATTAGGCATTGCTGTCTGTGAAGAAGACACACTCAATGGAGTCATGATCAAGAGCCTAACTGAGCATGGGGGAGCAGCCAAGGTGACACTCGTAACTTCCTTGCTGCTGAGAAGTGCTGGGGTGGGGGACTATTGCTCTGAAATGGTCACTCAAATCTTCCACATTTCACCTTAGGACGGAAGGCTCAAACCCGGAGATCACATCTTGGCTATAGATGATGAAGTTGTTGCTGGGTGTCCTGTTGAAAAGGTATAGTTTGCAATAAAGGCTGTGGCACTGCCAACCCATCCTTTGGCCTGGCTCAAGTAAGGGCATGGGAATTAAGACTGGGTAGATATGCAAAGTAGATTCTTTTTTTCAAAAGGTGGTTTTCCTCAGCTCCCCCAAATTTTGTTTGCTATTTTCTAATCAAAGTGATCTTATGATTTTATCTGATGAAGTATTCAGTCTTCACTGTTTCTGATAAATGTTACTTCTGGTTTCTTTTGAGAAACGGGGAACCACTGAAGAGTAGCTCAATTCATGTTGAGTATACGGGCATATTTTCTTAGGTAGCTCTTATGCATGTTACTATTTAATAGGTTTGAATATGCAGCCATCTTTTAGTGTTGAACAGCTCCTCGAATCTATAGTGTCAATGATGTTATTGTATATAAGTGCCAGGGGAAAGCTTTATTTTCCGTGGGATGTGCTACTATTCCCATATTCCCTTCTGGGGATAATCAATTTCTCCATTGGTCAGCAAGAAACTTAAAGCTATTTTACAATCTTTCCATTATAATGACTATATAGCTTGAGTCCTTTAACCTATAAATCTGGTTTTACTCTGAGTTTGCTTTGACTTTACTATTGTTGAGTTTACAGTTCTGCTTTTAACATGTGCTTATCAATGTGTTCCTATCTGCTTAGAAAGGTTTGTGGAAGCTGCATTGAATCCCTTGCAGAATCAGAAAGTGGGCAAAATGCTTACTGTGTCAACTACTGTTGTAGGGATTCAGAAAATGGACAAGAGTGATTAGAAGTGTAACAAGTTGAAAGCCATTCGCACATTGTACTAACATAAAGAAGAATCTTGACAAAGCTAGTGTAGAAGGAAAGTAGAAACTGACCATAGCTGTAATCTCATTGGACAGTTGAAGGACTTGAGGAAACATTTCTTTCTTGGCCTCCCTAGGAACCACAGGGAAATCATTTGTCTTTCTCTCTCTCTCTTTTTTTTTTTCTTTTCTTGATGACAGATGAGTCAGAGCCCAGAAACATTGGGTTTGGGGAGTTAGCTCAGTCAATAAATTACCTAAGAATCTGTATCAGTGGAGCTAAATCCAAAGTTCCATTCCTGACACCATGTCATGGCAGCTTACATCTGCCTACAATTCCAGCTCTAAAAATTCTGAACCCACTTCTACAGTCTATAGGCACCTACATACATGTGTCTCTCACACACATAAGTAATAAATAAGTAAATAAATAAATCGTCAAACTCGAAGAACTTGGGTTGGATAGTCAGATCCCATGTTGAAAAATGGAGGAGTGGGAGAAGAAATATCTTGCTGTCAGGTTGGCAGGTTGGCAGGCCAGCTTCTATAATTCTGGGATGAGGAAGCAGAAACCAAAAATCCTTTGGGATTCACTGGACATCCAGTGCAGCCTGATCAGTGAGTGCCAGTAAGAGATCCTATGGCTTCCACATACCCAAGTGTGTGTACCTATGCACACACAAACATGCACACACCTTACCACATACATGTGCATACACACACACAAATAGCAAAAGAGATTCTAACCATTCTGATAACTTTAATTTATGTGTTTACTCGTTTACTCATTATCTTTCAATTTTGTTTTCCTTCATATCAATACCTGGCCAGTTCATCAGCCTTCTGAAGACAACAAAGGCAACTGTAAAACTAACTGTTCGAGCTGAGAATCCAGGTTGTCAGGTTGTTCCTCCAGCAGCTGTTGCAGTGAGTGGAGAAAAGAAAGACAGCTCCCAGTCTCCTGCAGTTCCAGCTCCAGACCTGGAGCCCATCCCAAGTAAGGGCTGTCTAACCAGAGTCCTATACATACATATGGCAACCCCAATACAGTGTTTTCCTTCAGAGCAGGCCTGAGCACAGATCATTGCTTAAACAGCATGGAGTCAAAGTGTCTTTGGTTAAAAGAGGACACAACAGAGTGAAGTGTGGTCCTTAAGCAGTAAACCTGCATGTATAAGTTACCCAACTATGATACCTTAGGAAGCCACTGCATGTGTCTGCCTTAGCGTCTCCCTCTCCAAACCAAGGAAGTGATTTTTGCTCCCAAGTTTTTGCTAAGGGTTCGTGCAATTACAGGCGTCCAAGTATGTAATCACCTGTGTCATTTTGTAACGTCTGCTGTTGGAATAGGAAAGAAGCTCTTAGCTTCAATTCTGTGTTGTAAGAAGTGGTACACAATGATCTGTTTCACAACTAGGGTCAGTACTGGCTTTATTACATGAAGCTTAAACTGCAGGCTATTGCTGTGTATCCGATAGCTCTAAGTTGGGGCTCAGTGGATATGGAAAGCTGACGTTAGATGGGTTAGTCAGGGCCAAGTCTGTCTTGTGTCACTAAATGACAGTTTCATATATGGATAAAAATATTACTTGACTTACTTTTTAGAAAAAGAGTACTCATGGATAAAAAAGTAAATAACTCCAAATTCTCTAAAGCATCAGTTAGAAATAGTGTAAACGTTGCCTTTTCTGTAGGAGGTGGAACAGCGAAGAGATAGTCTTTCTGAAGTATTTCATTCGTTTGATAGTCTGTTAAGGAAAAATGAGCTGAAAGCATTCATAATACAACTATTCAAAAAAATCTTAAAGTGAACTGTTTGATTACTGTAACCCTGTGTTTACAAGGGCTAAGATTCATTGAAGTAATCATTAAAACTTTAGGGAAGACTTTCTTATTTAATGTTTGATCCTAAATAGCATTGTGTATAAAATATGATACTTTCAATGAAAACTTAGTATAAGTGAAAGTATCATGCACCTGCTTTTACCATTTCTGGAGCAAGAGCATGGTCTGTTTCTGACTTCCTGGAAAGAGAACAGCTTGTCCACAGCACACACTGAAGAGTGGTGCTCTGAAATCTACTTTTTCTTGAGTCATAAAACATGTGTTGTGTGTGCATTCAGAAGACAAGCTGTGGGATTGTACTTTTTATTTTTTTTCACAACATATTCTTACCTCCCCAGTTCAGAAAGGTATGTAGCAGGATTTGATGTCAGAAGTATAAAAATATCAAGTGAGATTCAAGGAGAAAGATTAGACATGAATAAAGTCAATATTTTTGCATGTATTTATAAATGCTCAGAACCAATGACATGAGAGGAGACTCTTGAGAAAACAAAGAAAATGAAAATAAAACCTGTCATTCCATAGTGTAGCCTCATGACCAGAATTCATGATGCGCTTCCTTGCTGAGTGCTCAGGAGTCTGTGCAGGCCGGCCTCTCTCTCAGTGTGTGTGCTTGGGAGTCTATGCAGGCCGGCCTCTCTCTCAGTGTGGTGAATGCCTCTTCCAAAGAGCACGTTTGGCTCTGGTGAAGTGTAGACTACTAAATTCAAACTAGAGGCTCAACCCAACTCTAATTTGTTTTCCTTCATACTCTGTCCTTTTTACCTTCAGCAACTTAAAAAGTACAAAATAACACAAACTAAACAAGAAATTGCATGCCAAGCCCCTAAAATGATGATGAATTAGTCATACCACTTTGATTATTTTAAACACAAAAGAGCTAAAATAATCAAGGCAGATTTGAAAGTATATTTCCCCTGATCTTTTTCTCCATTCTCAAAGGCAATCTGTGTGTTGAATTTGGCATGCATGTTTTCTAAACATCTTTTACTTGTGGCTCATTCATTCTGAACTCATTCCTAGGTACAAGCAGGTCCTCCACACCAGCAGTCTTTGCTTCTGACCCTGCCACCTGCCCTATCATCCCTGGCTGTGAAACAACAATTGAGATTTCCAAAGGCCAGACAGGCCTGGGACTGAGTATTGTTGGGGGGTCAGACACACTGCTGGTAAGTATTTTACTCAGAGAAGCTCCACCACAGGAGCCCTCAGATGCTCCAAGAGGCCATGAGGAGGAGATTTCTATCATTTTTATTAAATCTGATATGAAGGCTGAGAAAGAAGTATATCATTGGTAACAAAAACTTGGGATTATGACTTTGACTAAGCCAAGACAGACTCTGTTACACATAAGATATCAAGAGTTTGTATCATTTCACTGGCCCTTTGCTCGACTTAACTTCCTCTTTACTTATACCCAGGTTATCTCAGCCCTATATTGAGAAGAGTAGGAAGTACTTGATAAACAATTTTTTTATGTATCAAAATACTTTAGGATTCTTTTCATTTGTAGATAAGAAGGTTGCTATATCTCTGATATAGTCATGAGTGCTTTATACATGAGTTTTATGTTCAGATTTCTTTGTCCCTAGGGAAAAAAAAAGTATATGCTTCTTTGAGCCTTTTAAAGAATTCATATCCGTAGGTGTTTTCTTACATTATGGTGCATGGCTCACATAGGACCCAGCAAGTGCATGCCCTTTCAGTTGTCTATCAAAGTACAGTGTCTTTTGTTCTTTCTTCTCAGTATTCCTAGGGAGAACGGATAACAATGCTGTATGTTATGTTTGGACTCTAGGGTGCTATTATTATCCATGAAGTTTATGAAGAAGGAGCAGCATGTAAAGATGGAAGACTGTGGGCTGGAGACCAGATTTTAGAGGTATAAATGCTTCTTTTTAACTGAGTGGAAAAAGCAAAGGCCATGGGTGATGAGCCTTACGTCCTTTGTTCTCTTCTTCCTTCCTCCTTCCTCCTTCCTCCCTTCACTCATCTCACCTAGCTCCTCACCATAGCAACCTGTTTCTGCACAGGTAAATGGGATTGACTTGAGAAAGGCTACTCACGATGAAGCAATCAACGTCCTGAGGCAGACTCCACAGAGAGTACGGCTGACGCTCTACCGAGATGAGGCCCCATACAAAGAGGAGGATGTATGTGATACCTACACCATTGAGCTGCAGAAGAGGCCAGGCAAAGGCCTTGGGTTGAGTATTGTTGGCAAAAGGTATGTTGGAGAGAACCAATTCAGGGTGCTTTTGAAACTGAATGTCACCTTAATTGAATATAGCAATAGTTTATGTTCTGCCATTTTAGACAGCGTGAGTCAGTATATTACAAGGTTGTATAGTCTTCAGCAAGAGGTCAGTTGGTGTGAAGTATCTGTTACATCTTGAGGATAAGTTAAATAAGAAATAATTCTTGACCTGGGAAAAGAATTATTAAAGGCTGGAGACATGGCTCAGTGCTTTAGAGCATTTGCTGCTCTTCCACAGGACCTGGGTTCATTTTCCAGCCCCCTTCTGGGTAGCTTACAACTGTCTGCAACTATGACTCCAGGGACTGTACCCGCTCTTCTCACCTACTCCCACACTAGTGGCATTCACATGCATGCAAAATAACAACACATAGTTAAAAATTCAAGTCTTTTAAAAAATTAATCCTCTGATGAATGAAACTCTAATGCTTATGGCAAATGATTTTATTGAGAGCAACTGAGGCACGTGGGGAGCTAGAGAAGAGAAGGGCCAACTCACTTTCCTATTTAAGAAAGTGGACTGCTGAGAGGGTTCAAGATGTATCTAACCTAAGACTTACAGTGGTCAGTGATAGTTGTTCTGTTACAGACGAGGCAGGGTAGATAGTCTAGGGACAAGAGTTGTCCTATAAGGCATGTGCCACCAGCAGAGGACTGAAAGCATAAAGCAGGGCTTGGGAACAGATGAGTGACTGTTGTATTATTGAAATACATATGTAATATCTAGAAAGTATTGGTTTGTAATTTATATTGACTAACGTTTATAGAAGTCATACTAACCAGTAGTGAGTTCCATAAACACTTTTTCCTTGTGTGTTATAAGACATTCAGGATCAGAATCTATCAAGTAGTTAAGCAAATGAGTCAGAACTCAGAAGCAGGGTGTATGTAATCTGCAGTGGCCCCGAGTTACCTCAGCTCTCTTTACTCCTTACAAACCACAGTCTCAAAGCAGCTTTGCACTGAGGCCCCATCTGTGATGCATGATAGCCTGCTCCACAGTCATACTTATGTTTTAGCATTGAAAGGATATATTTACTAGTTTATTTTTGCAGAAAAAAATTGAAGACAACTTTATCTTTAATGCACAGAGAAAGTGTGTGATGCTACTTGAATCTCAGTGGAAATATGTCTGGGGAAATAAGCTGTTTTGAAATTTGGCACTATACTCTTATTCTTGTAAAATCACTTCAGTTGCAAGGTTGCTGTGGCCTGCAGCGTCACCGAGCACTAAATAAACTTTAAGTCCTAACCATTGTCCCTTTAGAACATCCAAAGAGACCATCTAATCCTAACATGCTATGTAGAAAGGAGAACATCCATGGTTAGGAGTCATTTTATAATTGCATGTAATGTTTGAAGTCCTCTTGTGCAATTAAGATTTTACTATACAATACTATTTATACTTACTTTTATATCTTAATGATATAAAAGTATCAGTTTTGCAGTTTTGTGAAACAGTGAGAATAAGATTAATGTTTTGTTTTGGATAAATCTATTGTATGTAAAAGTTAACTGTAATGACCCAAAACACATTGTAGTGGTGGTGGTTAAATTTTAAGTAACAGTTTCAGTCTCTGGTATAGATCTGTCATTTATTTTCAGTAATGTTAATGATAATCTCAGCGTGACCACATGACTACAGGACAGTGTCCATAGAAAACGTCAGTGTGCAAAAGCCACACACTCAGTACCCAGCCACTGACACCTTGGTGGTTTTTTGTTTTTGTTTTTTGTTTTTTTGTTTGTTTTGTTTTGTTTTGTTTGTTTTTACCATTTTCTAGGTGTGTGGCCCATAATGCCATAAAATAAGAATTGTGGTACTCATTTATTCAGAGTACATAACACATGAGGATTAGATATGCTTGTGAGAGATACTTTCTATCTATGAAAATACCTTTAAAATAAAATTCACTGTTATTCTCATTCTGTTAAAGCTGCCCCAGTATTGCACAAAACTGTAAAGCCTCTTAAAAATAGACACTATTTTCACTTAGAATAATTAACTTTTGATTAAATAAGCATCGCATTGCACTGAGTACCAGGCTTAATGCTGAAACCCACTGTTGCTTGCAGAAATGACACAGGAGTCTTTGTATCAGACATTGTCAAAGGAGGCATTGCTGATGCCGATGGGAGACTGATGCAAGGGGACCAGATTTTAATGGTGAATGGAGAAGATGTCCGTAATGCCACCCAGGAGGCAGTTGCTGCCCTGCTTAAGGTAGAAATCAAGTAGCATAATTTTATATCTGTGTTAGTAATCATCTCCAATAAAACAGAAGTGTGATGACATATCTGAACAATTTATGTTCATTTATTATATTGTTATAAATTTGCTTAATAACTTTGTTATTGGTAGTATTCATGACATGAGTTACCTGAAATGACAGCAAATCTTTAAAGTGCATATTCAGAACACAAAAGTCTTTCAAGTCTCTTTCTGGATTTATTTTTATAGCTTGGTAGTTTGTCATATGATACATTGGGAGCCCCCAGGCTCCCCACAGCATCACAGGAGGCTATGTTTTCTGACCTGTCTTTTTCAGCTGCTTCATGAACCCCCTTTCTAGGTACAGCACAACTGGTATTTTGTCTTGTGACCCTAAGTAGCAGAAATTCCCTCTGCTTCACACAAAGGAGTATGTAGCCCAATTCCCATCTGACTCAACAGCATTACTCCATTTTAAAGTTAGAGTAAAACTATTCTTCGGTGGGTCCTTCTCAGCACCGAAGGGAGCTTAGTCCAGACTCACCCATTGCACCAACACTAGGAATTACCTGGACAGTTTTAAGGCTACTGCCTGGCATCACTTACACTAGGGTTTTAGCATCTCTAGTGCTGTGATACTTCAATACAGTCTCTCACGTTGGGGTGATCCACAGCCATAAAATTATTTTTGTTGCTACTTCATAACTTTAATTTTTCTACTGTTATGAGTTATGATACAAATGTCTGCTATGCAGAATATTTGATGTGTGTGACTCCTGTGAAAGGGTCATTTGGCCCCAAAGGAGTTGTAAGCCCCATATTGAGAACCAGACTTAGTTCTTCAGTGCATTTTACACCATGAAGTAGGTTTTCTCAGAAGAAAGCTCATCATGAAGAGCCATTCTCTTTGGAAAGGTGGATTCATCTCCCTCTGAAAATAATCTGTGAACTACAGAATATTCACCAGAACACCACTTGTGGGAGGTAGAGTTTCCCTGTTAGGAAATGGTCCAGCTTTTAGAGAAGACTGTGTTATCAGTAAGTTTTACTTACTGCATTGTCTGTTGCCTGATGCATTTTTTTACCTAAAGTTTTATTCTATATGGACTTGAAAACACCATCATTGCTCATTTTCCACATCTGGGTTTGAGTGAACACAAGCCTTTCATAGCTGGTAGGGCTGCTGGGCCTTGTTGCCAGTAGGCATCTCTCAGACTGGACTCCCAGAGGCCTTTTCCAGGTGGAGCTTCACCTTAACCTCTGTGGTTTGGGTAAGATCTAGCACTATCATTAATTAATAGCTATCATTAGTTATTAATGGAACACACATTAAGCCTGTTATCTATTAAAGTCATCAAAAAAAGTGACCAGAATTTTTTTTTTTTTTTTTTGGAAGAGACATGGGATTGGTGTTTGAGACAGAGTCTTGCTGTGTAGCCCAGGCTATGCTACAACTCACTATGTAGCCTAAGCAGGCCTGAAACAATGAACTTCCCACCTAACCTCTTGACTGCTAGGAAACCATGTCCAGCCCATAACCAGAATTCCTTAAGAAAGAACATCGTCCTTTTGTAGATAAACTGGAAACAATCTTTAGCAGTGTAATACTGAGGGATCTTGCAGAAAGAGTAAAGCAAGTCTCATTGAGATAACATAAATGGTTTTAAAGTCAGTTGAGCCAGCCATTTTAAAAATGAGCCAGGCCATATATAGTAAGAGCCATAAACATGTATATGTTGTGTGTGGATAGCTCCAGATTGTTCCTGTTTTGTCTAATTTTTTTTTATTTTGAAAGAGATGGTCTTTAATGTACAAATGATTTTGTACATAAGTTTTATTGAAGGGGTTTTGCAATAATAGAAAAGCTGTCTCTAAAAGTGCAAGCCCTCAGACACCTCCCTGCATCACCTCCAATATTAGACTACACTGCAGTTATTACCCGGAGTCGGCTCTTAAATGACTGCAAGGGAAGTGCAATTGTAAGGTTACCACTGTAGTATTTATCTAAGTATTATGTAGTGGGTCTGCTCAGCCACCATGCATCAAGGAAGTGGGACTGAATTACTTGAGTACCTTTTCTACTACGGAAATGTAAGTTGTGTAGCTAGTGGTTCTGTAGCTGTTGTTTGCATTGTAAACCGTGAGTATGCCGGGCTCATTTGCCCATCTTAAGTTATGCTGTTTCTTGAGAAATTACTTAATTCTCATTTCTGTTTGTCTTGATAGGATTGATCTCCATGTAAATTGTGGAACACTGAAATGGACACTTATGACTGCTATATTGCTATTATTCTTATGAGTTTAAATGTTTAAAAACCATTGTTCACAAAAGATTGGGATTGCCCTGTCTATGAAAATCACAAAAGGAATGGATATGCCTTTAATTTTAGACCATGTTTTTCTAAAACTGATTATAGAATTTCATTTTAACATCTTCATAACCCATCTCCTTCAGTGTTCCTTAGGCACAGTAACCCTGGAGGTTGGAAGAATCAAAGCTGCTCCATTCCACTCAGAGAGGAGGCCTTCTCAAAGCAGCCAGGTGAGTAGCTGTGAAATTTAAGAAGAAAACCAATTCACATACGAGAGAGAGCTCAGAGACATCCCCAGAGAGTCTGTCTAGGGTCACGGACATAGGTCCAGCCCTCTAGCAATGGGAAGTAAGTGTAGAGTTTAACAAGGAAAAAGAAGAGAAGCATGGCAGGTAGGACCACTGTACCCTGAGGGCTTTCGACAATTTGGAGGCACTTTGTTTCCAGCATTCTTCTTCCTCAGTCTCAGAAGTTAGCCACCTGATCAGTGTAGACTAGTCCAGTCAAGGTGATGTACTCTTAAGATACTGTCAAACAGTCATCAATCAGTATTCAACTAGAAAACTCCAAGTAGGTGATTGAAAAGCATCTCTATATAGAAATATTAATGGGCTAAGGATATAGTGCATTCAAAGTTTGGATGAGGGCTTAAGTGAAATCGCCAGAACTCATATGAAAAAGCCAATTTTCATGATGCTTTCAGTCCCAGTTCTGGGTTGGTAAAGCAGCTTGGTGCTTGCTGACCTGCTAGCTTAACCACATTAGCAAGTCCCAGGTCCCAGTGAGAAACTCTGGCTCAGAAAGCAAGATGGGTGCATCCTGAGAAAGGTATCTAAGGTAAACCTGTGGCTTCCACATTCATGCATGTTTATATGAACACGTAGGCCTCCTACACATATATACATGAAAATGCACACACACACAAATACAACAAATGCATGGTTCTTGGCAAGCTTTTCTTCTCAATATTATCCTCTGATGACAGAAACTCATTTTCATGAGTCTGTTCATAAAGACCATTTACTGACTTTCTTAATTACTGCCATTGGGTTCTATTCACTGGCCCTCATTATATAGTTTTAAGCTCTAGGTATTGTGTAGTAATTTAAATTCAAAGAGAGTTAAGTCTTGAAAGAGATTAGGGAAGACTACTAAAACTTTATGTAGGTTGAAATCAACTTCAACTATTCTTCAATCTTCAGATTATCTTCAATTATTTGTCATTATTCCTTAAGACAAAGAAACAAAAGAAACCAATAAGTATGCTTAAGTTGCCTTTAAAATTACCAGATGCCACTATTGTTTAACAATGTTGTTTAACTATGTTTCTCTTTAGATGAGATAAACACATGGAACTGTGGAATAGTTTGTACTTAGGGAAATTATGAATTCCCATGCTGCCTGTGTAATAATCGCCATATATTTTAGGTGAGCGAGAGCAACCTGTCATCCTTCACTGTCCCACTTTCTGGAATAAATACATCAGAATCACTGGAAAGTAATGCGAAGAAGAATGCATGTAAGATTGGCTTTTTATTTTATTATTTTATTTTATTTTACCATTGAGCCACTTTCCTCCCTCAGGCCATCCCATCTCCTAATGTAGATAAAAATCTTGCACTGGCCAAAGTCCAGACCAAATGGAGGCATGCCCTGTGCCAGTTTCCCCCACTTAACGTTTGCCTTACAAGTTATAGATGAATCTGTAATTTTTTTCTTACCAAGCAGATAAGTTATTTGATTTTGTTTCTTTTCTCTGTTGAATGTAACTCCAGTAAATCAAAAAAAAAAAAAAAAAAAAAAAATACCACTAAGCAAATCCTTCCTTTTTCCATGAAGATTACAAAAATTTTGAGAAAATCAGCACAATCCTCCGGTGTTTTAATTACATGCAATCATGGCATGGAGGATTTCTGGCTTTATGCGTTGGTTGAGAGTTTTTCAAATTGAAGAAACTCGCCATATGGCAATCTCTATTTGCAATGTGACTAATATTATAGAAATCTAGACACTTAGTGTATAGATTTTTTTAACTCATCCATAACTATTCCTCTGAGCTGTGTGAGCAACTTTATATCCAGAGCATATTCTGTTCTTAATTCAGTTGGAGTGGATTGTACAGTTATATAATCAGAGCTGAACCCAGAGGGAAGAATGGTATGGTATGCACATTTTTCTGCTCAAGGACATAGAGTTCTGGGTGAGCTGGATTTAATTGTGTGCACTGTTGATAACCAAGTATCCCTTTTGTAAAAGGATATCCATGCAGTACTATCCAGCTTCATGCATTGGCTACAATGGGAATAAGTATAAACATGGTTTAACAACCGCAATTTATGTGCTTTTTCCTTTACAGTAGCATCTGAAATTCAGGGATTAAGAACAGTCGAAATAAAAAAGGTAATTTGCTATCTTGCAAGGCATTTTTTATTGTATCTTTTTGAATATTTTATAGTCTCCATCGGGAAAATACATATGTACATTGTGAGCAATGGAAATAATGCAGTTCAATCATTGCCAAATTTCTTAGCCATAACAAAATTACTTATATTTTCATATATTTTAATAAGTTATAAGTAATTTATTTATTATTTATATTTTATACTGTCAAAATAGTATTATTCTGCCCCCACACAGAGTAATTCTCTGCCTCTCATTTCTTCTACTGATGACTAAGTGTTTCTTTAGGACATCTGGCCTGATAGGTATGTCCAAGAGACTACAAGGGCATGGCTTGCTGAGACCTATGATGTAGCCTTCTCAACGCTGGATGTCATCTTTATATGCTTCATGTACACTGCAGGCCTCCTTGAGACCCAGCCAGAGCTTTGCTGGGGTCAGTGCATGTGCCCCAGGTCTTGCACTAGAAATTGTATGGTCCTGAGTGTAAATATGGGCCTACCTATTTTTGCACATTGTTGTCCTCTTGCTTCCTGAGTTTTGCCTGCCTTTTATCGATCTCAACATGATTTTCTATGTGTCAATTGCTTTACTTTCCAAACAGATGCTTTTTTTTTCCTCCTAAACTCCTTGTGTCAAATGAAATATTTTCTACCCTCATACCTAGAAGATCCTAATTTTCAGTATAATATTGTATGTCAAAGAACAAACAAAAGATCAGTTTAAAATACTACTTTGACCAAAATATATGTGTTCTATGGCAGGGTCCTGCTGACTGCCTGGGACTCAGCATTGCTGGAGGAGTGGGCAGCCCACTCGGCGATGTCCCTATATTTATTGCAATGATGCATCCAAATGGTGTTGCAGCTCAAACCCAAAAACTCAGAGTAAGTTTTTCTACTAACCATAGTAGTCCTAACAAATCTAGCAGGCGTTTCCATGTCTCAACCTAACTTCCTGCAGCCAGGATGTTCTCAGGGTTTAAATCTGCCTTTGACATGCAAGTGAAGTTATGGGTGAGCTTAAGTGAAAGATCAAGAATAGCAAAAGGGAATATGATGTCAGATGTAAGACTGTAAGGAAATTACAACTTTGGAATACATTACAAAGAAAACAAAGTATGTTCAGAGCACGGTACAGAAGGAAACTTCTTTCATATGTATTATTGGTTTAAATGCTGACTTGGCCATACCAAATTGGAAAATGTTGTTTGTGTACTTTATTATAAATTTTACCAAAGTTTAATGAAAATATTACTTCAAATACTGTAAAGCTTACAGATTTGCGTCAAGGTTGAGGGATGGCCCAATGTTGAACCATATTGTCAACCAGGCACCCTTTATTGCAGCAGCTTGGTCACTCTGAAGGAAAGCCTTTTATGTCCAAGCTGCAAGCAAGGTCTTGGGAATGATTCAGCATTTCTGAATGTATGGTGGACACTGAGAACCTGATCATACCATAGTGCCCTAGGTTCCTTCAACTTTCTATGAGACAGCAGCAACACTTTAAACTACTCGGCTCTGTCCTGTGAAAGAGCCAAGTAAGCATGTTGTCTTCCAACCAAATTTGATTAACTGAAGTGGACTCTGGGCCAGCCTGGCTCTGCTGCCCTTAGTTTGCCAACCTCTGACTTATGGTCTCATCTAACATGGTGATAATGTCCAGAGAAAATCTGGCTTCTAAATGACACTGATACTTTATGGTTTTAATAAGTAATATCTTTCCCAGGAGAAAGAAGGACTGGGGAGCAGGGAAGAGTAAGGGTTTTTTTTTTCCCCATCGTTCTTCCTCCCCCAGAACTATCAACTCTATTAAACCCTCTCTCTTTTGTAGTTGCTTCTTAGATTTTGAATTAGTAGCCTCCTGCTATATTTCAGAAGCTGGTGGCAGCTTAGGTGTGCTGTGAGTGGTTGAGAAGAAAGACCATGTTGGCCTGTCAGTCCTCTGCATGCTGGCTACTTGTCTTGCAGGTTGGAGATAGGATTGTCACCATCTGTGGCACATCCACTGATGGGATGACTCACACACAGGCGGTTAACTTGATGAAAAATGCCTCAGGCTCCATTGAAGTGCAGGTAAGGCATCACCCCAAGTACTGCTCACAACGTAGGTAGCCCGAGGACACAGGACCTCTGATGCTACATAAAATCCATTCCATCTTCTGCTACTGGTTTACTTAAAATATTCCTTGAATGACAGTGATTAAATTGGGAGCTCCAGAAAAGCATTATGTAACCCATTCTGTAACATTTCATCCTGGTGCTTTCACTGTTTCATATGTTATATCTAAAGGGAAAATTAGAGCACCTCAGAATCCTATGTGCTCTGTGGGTAGCTTTTCTTACAAAATCTGAAAAATAATTGCAAATGAAGTCATAATTTGAAAACAAAGAAAATTGGAGATTTTAATTTAGGGTATTTTTACTATCTAGACATTTGAAAGGTGCCTGGGCATTGTGAAGTTTCTTTTTAATAATGTTCTAATCATTTCAGTGTTTAAGTAGTCAGTAAGAACACTCATTTTCATCTGTGTTCGGGTTTTTTTTTTTTTTTTTTTGGAGCGACCTTTTGCTCTCTTAGGCTAGGCTAGGTGAACATGCATTTTCTCATTCACTGTGCCCACACACAGGTGGTGGCTGGAGGAGACGTGAGTGTGGTCACGGGTCATCAGCAAGAGCTTGTCAATCCTTGTCTTGCTTTCACTGGGCTGACATCAAGCAGTATATTTCCAGATGATTTAGGGTGAGCATATCGGGGTATGTCATTTATTCCTTTCAAACCAAATCGTTGGGACAATTGCAGTCTCTGTCCCATGTTCCTGCCACTCAGAGGTAAAAGAAAGGGAGAGGGCATATGAAGTACAAAGTGCCAATGCTTCTAGTCAGCTAGTCAGGTGGGTGGATTACAAACCACTTCCTGGTCAAAGATTATAGTTTCCTAGTCAGAAATGGGTAGATTTTAGAGGGTTACCTAATCAGAGATGACTTGATTATAGACAGTTATCTAGTCAGAGATGGGTAGGTTCACCCTACTACATTTCCTCAGTTTTCAGTTTTGATATTTTTGAGAGGATATCTTGCTCTTGTTCACTGAACTTTGATTGAAAATACTGAATATATTAGAAAACAAGACTAAATATAAAAGTAAAGAGAGGCACATTTAAATTTTCAAGTTATTTGATGCTCCCCTTGTTCACAGTTGACTTTCCTGTCTGAAGTTGAGACTATTGTTTATGACCCTATATTGTTGTCTTCTGAACTTTCATCTTCCCTCAATAAACTGAAAAAAGAATGAGAATTTCTGTGCCATGAGAACATACAATAAATAGCATCTTCCTTATTTATAACATATATAACATATAACATATTTATGTTATATGTTATATATAATATATAACATATAACATTCCTTATTTATAACATGCTAGCTATAGTTTGAGTGAGGTAAAGCACAAAACACAGAGTCAACGGTGTGTGTGTGTGTTTACCTGAGTGCATGTATGCTTGCACACATTCAATCAGAAAACATTTTTCCTCCTTTCTTTTTTTATAGACCTCCACAGTCTAAGACCATAACACTAGAGCGAGGACCAGATGGCTTAGGCTTCAGCATTGTAGGTGGCTCTGGCAGCCCTCATGGAGACTTACCAATTTATGTTAAAACAGTGTTTGCAAAGGTAAGCTTGCAATTTTTAACCATTCTGTTCCTTACTAAACATTAATTAACACTGGTCAACAGCTGGCTTATTAGTTTATGGCCTGAGGTGATGCCAAATGGTTAACATTGATATTTTCTTTCGAAATCCCTGCAGGAACAGGTCATTAAAGATTTTTGTCCTGTTTGAGGTTTAGTTACTTTTAGAGAAAAATAGATCAAATTGAAACTCCTCAGAAAGTCTCAGCGATATCCATGGAATAATCAATGAAGCCTGTCCTTTCCACTTACATGCAAGTCACACATGATTATCTTTTGAAAATGGACTTTCATAATATATCTACTGTCAAGGACTGGCATGGTGTTCTCTGTGTTCTCTTATAGTTGTAAAATCTAAAG
This sequence comes from Arvicanthis niloticus, assembly GCF_011762505.2. Taxonomy (NCBI): domain Eukaryota; kingdom Metazoa; phylum Chordata; class Mammalia; order Rodentia; family Muridae; genus Arvicanthis; species Arvicanthis niloticus. The sequence goes on from NC_047662.1 coordinate 68,309,553, forward strand.
TAGGTACAGAAAAATACACTAAATTAATCTCACTTTATAACTAGAGTGTTTATACATTTAATTTCATTGAAAAGAGAAAAATGTTTTAAATTTGAGGAGTGGTGAGCAGACCTGCTGTCTACAATAAAGCATTATTTGCAATCAAGGGATTCAATTACTTTCGCAAAAGAAAGCTCTGTGTACAGTTGTAGTCATCTACTAAACTATCTTAAGAATGTTTAGAATAAGAATAAAGAGACTAATTTTGATGAAGTCATTGAAATAATAGAAATGCATATAATGGTTGATAATGTGTTATTAAGACCTATTTTCAAAGACTACAAAATTGAACAATGCTTCCTGTTCTTTTACAGTGTAAAAGAGCAGAGCGGACATCAGGCCTGTAAAGACTTCACTCGGGCTCTTTAAATGCTACGATTCTTTATTTTATGGAAGTTTCTATTATTTTAGAAAAATACTACTATTTTCAACCAATTTAAAGTGCTGTTCTGTGGCAAACTAGCTGTAGGCTTAATTTGTGAGATTTTTTTTTAAAGTTATTGGTATATCCAAAAATATAGACAGCATTTGCCAATGAATAGAAGCGCCATGCAGTCCTTTTCCTAGGCCTAGGAACAATTTATTTAAGGCATGCTAGTTAGAACATATTTTAAGAATTTCATCATTATACGTTCCTCATTAACTTTTCCATATTTTTAATCTTATATTTAATTGCATAATTATCGTCTATGTGCGTGCTGTAGATGGAGTTCTTTTTTAAATAGTGATGTCTGTGTTTAATCATAATTATTTAGGGCCTGTAGGAATAGGAAGACTCTCTTTTCCCTTGCAGTAAAAACCAAGACAGCTTGAGCATTCTTTTTGCAAAGCTTTGAAGAATCACACTTAGCAGTGGTTGGGGGCTTGTGTCTGAGGTGTGTGCTGGGGTGGGGACGCAAGACAAGCACTACATGAATGGTCTCCCCAGACCAACAATGACATTTAAATCCTCACTTTACCTTACCCTGAATCAGCCTCTATGTGGCCTTTCTGTCTCAGCAAACCTGTGGACTCTACAGTCTCTCTAGCTTTGTTTGATGAGGCTGCTTTTACTACTTCTCCCTGATCCTTTATCTTTCTGTAGGCGCTCTTTTACAGTCTAGAAAAGCCTAAGTTTCTATAAAGTCATTCCTGCTAGGCATATGTCCAAATAGTCTTTATTAATTTTAGTTGCCAACAGCTGTGCCAAACAGAAAAAAAAATCCAGCTTATTCTGTTGACTGCTAACTCCACTACCAGATTGGAACCTCAGCATTAAAAGCATTTTGGAAGATGGGCCTCTTTTGTGTATGTTCATCATGTCTAATGGTATGGGCACCAGGAGCAATGTGTGTGTACATGCAGAGCAATTTGCATTCTTGTTCAGCTCTTTGTCTTTGTGTGAGGCAAAGTTCTTTCACAAGTAAACAAGCCTACTTTATAATTGCAGGGAGCAGCAGCCGAAGATGGGCGTCTAAAAAGGGGCGATCAGATCATTGCTGTCAATGGACAAAGTCTAGAAGGAGTGACCCATGAAGAAGCTGTTGCCATCCTTAAGCGGACAAAGGGCACTGTTACCCTCATGGTTCTCTCTTGAAGTGCCTGCCAGGGCCAAAGCAGCTCAGCCACTTGCTCACCTCCTACTGCAACAGAGTGGAACTTTTAATGTGCTTTGTTGATTGGGGAAAGCTACAGGGGGCGGAGAAACATACAGTGATGTGTTACTAACAACCAAACATCATTTTTTCCTTTACCTTTGTATTTCATGATCCTATACTCAAAAAGAAGGATATTTGCAGAGATAAACCACAGTTTTACCTTGAAGATATCTAACAATTTATAGTCACGTGGACAAAATGATTGTGTATTCATCTTGTTAGTAGGGAAATAAAATAATTCAAAGTTAGCTAAGTGAAATGGCTTCAGAAAATTAAGATAAATGATAGAAATTTAAAAAAAAGAAGACAGCCATGAGTTTTATAGAACTTCCCCAATCCAGCAGTCAAAAAAAAAAAAAAGGTGTTTAAAATACTCTTGAATAGTCCACTATTTTAAAATTGTGACATATTGGTTCTTCTTACCTCTAATGCATATTTTCCTGCTAACATTGTTTAGCAGTCTTTGTAAGCTTTAAAAAGAAACTGTGCTTAATGCATATCTTGGTGTTCATTTTCAGTTTTGACCTGCTGTGTTTTCATGCTGTTATAAAATACTGATGCTACCCTGTGTGAGCTGCAGTTCCAGGAAACATCCATGTAGCTGTGAAAGACAGAGAAGGAGCCCAGAACCTTCTAATGCTGATGTAGCAGACTGATACAATGTTGAAAACACGTTCCTGTACCATGCTATTGTTTTACCATTAGTATTAATCTTAATGACATAGAAGAAGACAATGTGTTAGTAATTATTTTGGTTATATGCCATTAGTAAATTGACAGAAAAATTAAGGGGGCTAATGTAACTTCATTTCACTGCTGTATATTACCATCTTACAATACAATAGTTTAAGGGAAACAGATGGAGCTGTTTACTGAGACAACTGGTGAGGAATTATGTGTTCAATCCCATTTTAGAGCGTGAAACTCCTACATTAGAATAAAGTCACTTTAAATATTATCTATATTTGTAACAGAAGTCGTATACATATATTTTATTATAGCATTCTTGTGTAAATGCAGAATTAAAGTGAATAAATAAGTTTCTGTGGTGCACAACAAACAAGCAGATGCTGTCTTTGTTTTTTTTATATTGGGAAAAAGTGTTATAATTCAAGACTTACTGTTTTAAATTATTGAGTCTCATCGTAGATGCAATTAGAACTTTGGACAACATCCTTGTGGAAACCTCAGTGTTTTTCCCTCCACAGTGTCCCAGAGGTTCCTTGTGAGCTGAGGAAGGTGGCATAGGAAAAGAAGTGTTCGCTTCCAAATTGATTTTTCATGCTACAAGGGCAGTAATATTATTATAAGGTCTGTAAAGAGCTGAAATGTATCAGATGGAAATTACCTTACTGAATATGGCTTGTCTGGATGGAGAGCAGAACAAGAAAGCTTAGTCTACAGATTCTGTCTTAATTAGCTAACGAGAGTGCATTGTCTCTCGCTGTTTTTTTTTTCTGTAAATGATAGCTCATTTTATTGAAAAACTTGGAGTTCATTTTTAAACTATATGTAACCATCCTGTGAGTTTAGTTGTCCATGCAGAACTCAAAACAAGTTAACCAACATGCAGGTTGCAACAAGTCTTCATGCAGTCCTTGTCAGTTGAAGTAGTTAGTTAACAAAATTCATCTCAGTATGCTTGTAACCTACTGGCTTTTGGACATCTTTTAATGACCCTCTCTTAGGAAGGTATGCCTGAATCCTTCCATAGAATACTATGGATACTGAACTTATCTGCTTCTGCAAATTAGAAGTTAAAAGGATTTTAATAGGGAATACTACTTTCAGTACTGGGGAAAAGTCAAGCAATCAAACTGGTGCTTGAGACAATATATCAAAGTAACATTCCCACCCCCCCCACAAAACAGACAAGCACATCTGTTCACTTAAATAGTATTGTCCTATGAGTCCATATCCACCTGAGTCTCAGAATGTAAGACTTAGAAATAGAGTCTTTGCCTGTGTGGTTAAGGCCTGGCTGTGTTAGCTGGGTCCTGCCCTGTGGTTGTGACAACCCAGCTACATGGGAGAAGGTGGTCATGTGACTATAGAGGCTAAGACATCAGCCAGGGAAGGATCCGTTCCCATGAATCCTTGATTTCAAGTCCCTGACCTCCAGAACGGAGGGAAAATAAATTCACTGTCTTAAGCCACCAGTTGGCAGTACTTTATAAAGGAATCCCTAGGTAATTAATCAAATAGTTTTATATCAGGAACTACTGTGATGCTGCTATTAAGAAACATTGAGGAAGAGGGATAGGTGACAAACTTTGAAAAGAAAAAGAGAAAATAATGTAGATTCCACTACATTTATAGAGATACAGCAATGTTATATACTTCCTTTTTGTTCTGTAAATATGTACCTTATATGATGGAAGAAGAACATGATTTGCTTAGGTAAAGAGTTTAAAATTAATATTATAGCATTAGTGTCGTATATGATATAAGACAACGGATTGCCCATGAATTCAGTGTTATTGTTCACTTAAACTGGAGACCACCACCGATTTCTGGTGCTGTTCCGAATTAACTGCCAAGGAATAATAATAGCAGTGATGATGTGCTAACTTCACAGCAACCCTTTTGTAGCATCAGGAGTAGTAAGGGGTATATAATCATGCTGTGGAATTCCTGTATCAGAAGACTGCATCGTGAAGGAGAAGACCCAAAAGAAGAGGTCTTTTTCATTTTCACCGTAAGAATCCTGAGAAAGCAGATGTTGACAGGCGTGAAGAGTAGAAGGAAACTCTTCCCTTGTCTGAGATAGATGGCATTAAGCCCTTATAGATTTGCTCAGGTAGTTTGTTATCTGGATGTCAACGACCCTCTTCAGATCCCTGAGTGGAGCTGAGAGTCGAAAGGTTGTCTGCAGAGAGACAGGAGGACAGGAGGAGTGAGTGAGCTTTGTGCTCTTGGTGTGGGAATGTCAGAACTCTCAGCACATGCTTTCTGTGGCCCTGCTGTGTTGTTTCCAGTTCATGACAGATCTGGAATGCATTGGATTTGTGCAAAGATGTTCCTGGACTTTGTCTACTAGGAATTAATGTTAAACTTTGCCCTTTGAAAGGGAGCTATTTATAAGACTAGATTGGCCTTCATTGCTTCGAAGAGATAAAAAAAACAAAGCTGTTGGTGCCAAGAAAATGTCTATATAAAAGAGTATGAAACCCAGGGAAAATAACTATTCTTAAAGTGATTTCTGTGTGCTTTACATTGCAGCTTCTCTTGCCTCAAGATGCACGTATTCAACATTGTCCATTTCATTGTTAACTAAAGACATAATATTTGTGTAGGCATTTGACTGTAAGCCAAGCACTAAAACTTAACAGTAGGTCCTAAAAGAAATTCTAGCAGAGAGGTAAGTGTGTGGTAATACTAAGTGTGTGGTACTTTAGTACTGGGTATTATTTATTTCTTAGGAGACTGTCTGTAACCCTTCAGAAAGCTGGTCCATGCCATTGGCCGGCCATTCTCTCTTTCCATACTTACAATTCTGTCTTTCCATCGTCTCTCTCTCTCTCTCTCTCTCTCTCTCTCTCTCTCTCTCTCTCTCTCTCTGTCTCTGGTATGTGAAGTCTCTTTATTTGTGTGCCCCATTTCTCTACCTTTTCAATTATCTTCTGATACACTAGCTTCTTCCGAACCCATTCACTTTTAAGGCTTTCCACTGAGTTTTCTGACTTTTATTGAGTTTTCCAAGCCTCCTGTCTTCATTTCAACTTCAGTGCTCTTCCATACTTCTCTCCTCACAAAGTCAGTTTTCCAAACTTGAATTGTCTCTGTCCCTTTTCATTCAACTGTGCGTCTGTGTGGACTTGGACATCACTCTGGTGATTCTCATCCTCCAAGTTCATTCAGTTGCTTGTCGTGTGAATATTCTGATTCATTCTCTTCTTCCCCTTACTATGTCTGTTCAGAGATACACTTATCTTTGGGAAATACTAAATTTCTTCTTCCTAGAAATTATGATTCTTGCCTGAGTCTAGCTGTCAATACTACATTCACATGTCCCTTCCATTAGAATTCACACTTCCATTCAACAAAAATTGACTACAAATCAACTTACAGAAAATTTTCAAAATTTCAGTGTTGTGCTTTACAGTCTTTGTAATATTTCCTGTGCCTTCATAGGCCTGTGCTATTATTTATTTTCCTTTTGTAAGGATTAGTTACTCTACTGACTAGATTTATGTCAACTTGACACTAGCTAGAAAGGAGGGAATCTCAGTTGGAAAAAAAAAATGGCTGGGCTGTGGTGGTGCACGCCTTTAATCCCAGCACTTGGGAGGCAGAGGCAGGCAGATTTCTGAGTTCAAGGCCATCCTTATCTACAGAATGAGTTCCAGGAGAGCCAGCCAAGGCTACACAGAGAAACCCTGTGTCGAAAAACAAAAATCAACAACAAAACAAAAAATGCCTCCATTAAGATCCAACTATGGGTACTGGTGAGATGGCTCAGCAGTTAAGAGCACTGACTGATCTTCTGGAGATCATGAATTCAAATCCCAGCAGCCATATGGTGGCTCACAACCATCCGTAATGAGATCTGATGCCCTCATATGATCGAGCAGAGGCCTGGAGTGAGCAGGGCTGGAGCAAGAAGGTGAAGGGTAGGGAGAGGAAAAAAAAAAAAGATCCAACTATGGGGCATTTCTTAATGATTAGTGGGAGAAGGCCCCGCCCATTGTGGGTGATGCTATCCCTGGGCTGGTGGTCCTGGTTCTATTAGAAAACAGGCTGAGCAAGTCACTAAGCAGCACTCCTCAGTGGCCTCTGCCTCAGCTCCTGCCTCCAGGTTCCTGCCCTGAGTTCCTGTGACTTCTTCACTGATAAACAGTGATGAGGAAGTGTAAATAAACCCTTTCCTCCCCACGTTGCTTTGGTCATGGTGTTCCAACATAGCAATAGTGACCTTAACTAAGATATCCTTCAACATAAATTGTCATAAAAGGAAACTTATCTCACTACTTTGTCTGAGAAGTCAGCATGACCTGCCATAAATACAAAACAATAAAAATAGAAGTTTTATCTGGGTGCTATTGGCTTAAGCTGAGGCCTGCTCTTCTTTAGCAAGGGGTACTGCCATTGTTAGCATGACATCATCAACTCAGTGGAGACTCTTCCTGGACTTAAGAAACTGAAAGTATTTTCTTCTGTGATGCTATACTTGCTAGGCCACCTACAGTGCTGTGTTCCCCCTTTGAAAAACTGTTCCAATACAAAGAAGACTGTGTGGATGACACTTTTCTTCTTCAGTTGTGAAAGCATAGCCAGCCATGTTTTAGCTACAAAGGTTGCTTAATCCTGTTCACGATATAAGATGCTCACTATAATGAATCAGGACATGATATCTATCGATTTAGTTTTGGCAATCTGAATCTGAAATAAAGGACAAATGACATAAATTAATGAAGTAAAATTATGCTGTGGAAATATTAAATAAAGCAAATGCCTGCTGCACCTGGAGGGCTCTGCAGATGGCGGGTGTTCTGATTACACACCCTGCTGCTTGTAAGTGCACTGATTTAAAAAAAAAATCTTGCAGCTGAGTATATAATATGCACTTGCTGGCTCCAGGAATAGTTGATAGAGGTACCTCCTCTGTTTGTGAAAAAAATACAATTCTTTAAGTGAGATAAATATTTGTATGATTTAAAAAAAAAACATTACAATCATTGTCTTTCCTGTGGATGTTGTGTCTAAAAATGATTTCTGTCAAGCCAGTAAGGAAGCACTAAACTGCAGGCATATTCTTACTAAAAGGAATAATTTGCTAGTAGAATTCTAAATAAGTTAATTTTCTAGGTCTAAATTAAACTGGTCAGTTATTGCTAAGATGTTTATAAACCTAATTCTTTAACAAGTGACTTCTCTAGAATATATGCTCTAATCATTACAGTTTAGTGCCTAGGCAATAGTTTGCTACAGAATTTGATAAAAGGCTGAGCATTGAATCCACACATTTGTGTCAACACACACACAGACACACACACACACACACACACACACAGCCAAGTACTTCTACTTTCAATTTCAGAATGATGGTTTAAGTCATTTTTATAAAAATTCTTGGCATGCATACTTAGCTTTCTTGTAATTAGATATAGATTGGATAATTATTTTTCTTATAACTAGATACATTGGTCACTTGTCTTCAAAGTAAAGGACAAGAAGCTGAGGAGATGACTCTGTCAATAAACTTCCTGCTACAAAAGCAAGAGGGCCTGAGTTTAGATCCTCAGCAGTGTGGAAGTGCCAGGTGTGTTGGACACATATGTAATGCCAGCCCTGTGGCAGGGTAGTGGGGAAGAAACAGACAGATCCTTGGCCAGGCAGCCTACTCAATCGATGAACTCTGAGTTCAGGATTCAGCCCTATTAATAATAACATGCAGAGGGATAGAGGAAGGCACTCAAATGTGTTCTCTGGTCTCCACACCTGCACACACACACTTGCACGCACACTTGTGCACATCCACACAAACATGTATACTAACTATGCACTGAATGCACTAAGTAGAGGATAGGCATTCTGCTTTGGGTCTTAGAGTCTTTCAACAGCTATGTATGGAGTTTCTGGTACCAGTCTGTGCCACTGTAGGAGATAAAACTTTATAGGAGGCAGGGTTTGCCTAACAGAAGGAAGCTAAATCATTTGAGGAATGTCCTTGAAACATGAACTGAGACCTGGCCCTTTCTCTCTCTGGGGCTTCCACTCTGTTATCCTGCCTCAGTCCAGTCCCAGAAACAGTGGGACAAAGTAAGCACAGACTGAGACCTGTAAGACGTTGAGCCAATATAAAAATCCCTTTCTCGTGAGTCAAGTGTTTCTATCACAGAAACAGCTAGCATGACTAAGCTATGATTCTGTGGGATTTTCCACCAAGATAGGGAATGTGCTGTCAGCTGTCAGTAGAAAAGGACTGTGGGTGTTTAGTAAGAACAAGTGGTTTGCTTGGAGACTCGAGGGGTATTTAGTCCTAATCTTACTAAATTATACATTTAAACAAAATTCATAATAGTTATATTACCATTTGGATAACAGCCACCCATCCTCCACATCTGTTTGCAGATATTTGTACTTTCTAGTCAATAGATACTTTTGTTCTGAAGTTTTCCCTACCTGTATATTATACCAGTTTCAGTAAATGTTGTCATCTGTACCCTCCCCAACACTTGCCTTCTTGTGTTTGCATGTATTGTGAAGCATACCTACTAAATGCCTTACGCTAAAGGAACCAGAGGCTATTCAGAAGTGCAGAATGAAGAGTCAGACCTTTGGTTCTTTGAGGCTTGGCTCGGTTCCTCACTCGGAAGCAGCAAGCTGGCTCCTCTGTGCCTATCTATAAAATGAGACTGCAGGTTCATTCCATCACAACTTCCTCATGTTGTGTGTGTTTTTTTAAAATCAAGTGACAACAAATGTCTGCACATGTTACTATTAAATGTCAATGTGCATTAAGGGCTGTGTTATATAAAGTGCCATTGTAGGAGATGTCTGAGGCAGTGTGATAACGCTATTATTCATTAGAGCCCAGACTTCACAATAACCTTACAAGCACTTGCCTAATTTCTATTCCATCTCTTCATAATTACTGCTTAGAAGGGGAAGCTAAAATACAAAGAATCCCAGCCTAGCAGTGCAGCCTCTTCCCTTGGTTGCATGAATGTGCCTTAGTATTATAAGAAGAATTGCTTTCAATGGGAGTTTCTTAGACCCAGCAAGAGTTTTTATCAATAATTGAAGTGTCAGTGCTTACATAATAAGCCAGATACTCAGTGTTCAAACTAACCAGGAAATTGTGCGATGGGTGTCATTTATATTACACTTTCCCAGTCCTCGGTGTCAGATTAATTAGAAGAAATAGATCCATTTTCATGGGTTTCTTTCTTTCTTTCTTTCTTTCTTTCTTTCTTTCTTTCTTTCTTTCCTCTTTCTTTTTCTTTCTTTTTCTTTCTTTTTCTTTCTTTTTTTGATACAGTCATTGCAAGAGCAGGGAAACAGAGGAAATGAGATTGTTTGTCTTAATAGTCTTCTAGAAGCTACTGAGTTGTTGCTGCCCTAGCTGCCACACGTTTGGGGGCCAAAATGTCTGGACGGCTCTGTCAATGTTGGAACCTGCACTGCCAAAAGCCTTGGGGGCTAAACTGTTAGAGCCCACACTGCCCCAAGCTGCTCCAGTCCGAGGGTTGGGGTTCAGCAAAAGAGAGAGTGAGGACGGACTCGAGGAATGGAGACCAGACAGAGTTGGATTCAATCCCGTTTATTCTTCAGTCTCTCTTCCTAGTCCAAGTCCCAAGTCTTGAGTTCCTAGTCCCTAGTTCCTAGTCCCTAGTGCCTCCAAGTTCCAAGTTTCTTCTTCCAAGTGCTAAGTGCCTAATACCTAATAATAATAATTTTTTCTGTCTGCCTCTCGCCTTTTATATGTCTCACTTCTAAGCCACACCTTTAAGTCATGCCCTTAGGTCTTGTCTCTAAGTCTGATCTTTAAGTCACACCCTTAAGTCACACACCTTTAAGTCTCACACACCCAAGGGAAAATCCTGGCTATCTAAAACAAGATGTTATCAGAGTGTGCTCAGCTGTTGTAGGCTATTGTAATCAAGTCTCTTATCAGGGTTTATGGCTCAAGATGGCTGCAAGGATGATAGCTGCCTTCTGAGTGAGATCCAGCTGACTGCCAAAAGTTTGCTTTCTTCTAGAGTAGGTACTTTTTTATAGAGTGATGAGGCCTTTGGGGGAGGGTTTGTTTCTATTGTTTGGGGTGGGTAGTATATGCTGCAGATTGATAATAAAGTAGAGAAAGCCAAAGAGGACTTTAAGGCTACTTCTAATGACCAGAGTCCTGACATACCATGCAGGCTAGTAAGTCACATCCTCGCTTTCCAAGCTGGAAGCCGACAAATAGTCCACAAACCCCCTTTCCAACTCAGATATTAGGTGTGGTAGTGTGGGGGGTTGGTCTGGTGTCACTATGTATTCAAACGCTAACTACTGGCCCCTAAGGTGTGGTTGCCCCCTATGAGGAAATCCTCATATACTCAGGCTTTGTTGTGGGAATGTTAATTCCCAAGTTAATTGATCAATAAAAGGGTAAAGCCTGTGAGCAATTGATAGAAGTATGCAGATGTTCAGTTACCAGGCTTGGGTCATGGGTAGAGAGAGAGCAGAGAAGAAAAGACAAGGAGAGAGGAGTTAGCAGCCATGAAAAGAGATGTACCATGAGCACATAGCCAGGAGAAACAGCAAGTCATAAGGGACATATGACTGGATGTAAGTTAGAGTAGTGCAAAAACCTGCCTAACCTAGGCTCACAGCCTAAATAAAATACCTGGATTGTGTGTCTTTTATATGAGCTAGTTAGAATAAATAACTATTTTTACAGGGTAGATTTATAAATCAGTCTTGACCTCCCCCCCCCCAACTTGGTAGTCAAGTGTTTTGTGAATATTTCTCCAAGAAACCATGCATTTCAAATAGTGAAAGGCAGTAAAAGACAAAAGAATGTTTTTGAAACATTAAATATTTGCAGTCCTGAAGATGTACACCTGCAGACAGGTGTGTCCCTGGGTGGATAGATGCATGTCAAAGCTGTAACAGTTTCTGCAGTGTGAGATTTTTATGCATGTTTCTGTTTCTGGCCATATTTTGAGGGAGCTGTGACACACTTACCATAACGTTGCCACCTAGGAGGCTTATTTATTTTCAATTTTCAAGTGAAAAATAAAAGGTAACTAGAAGTTCTGCAACAGTCAACACAAGGATTTGAACTGGAGAAACTTCAGTTGCTGAAGAATTTGCCAAGATTTTAGAATATGTTGACCTAGTGGAAAAAAAGAACAATACCATAATCAGGTTCACCTTCTCTTTATGTATTTCTTTATGGGAATAATATATCTCCCGATACTTTAGAGTCCTAACTATATAACAAATGTGATTTTATTGAAATATTTATTTTTATTACTTTGAATTGTGTGTAGTTGAGTGTATCTGAGTGAGTCCAGGAGCCTGAAGAGCCCAGATTCCCTGGACCTGTAGTTACAGACAATTGTGAGAAGCCTGACATGGGTGCCAGGAACTGAACTCAGGTTGTCTGGAAGATCAGAGGACCACTGAGCCATCTCACCAGCCCCCAACAAATGTAAACTTTGAAAGCAACATAAGACTATTTTATTGGGATCATATCCATAATCCATAATAGCAATGTAGGTCATTGTTCATACATATGAAGTATTTCTACCATGTGTTTATAGCTAGTTTGATTAAAAATCATTACATTGACTCACAAAGCACACTTGACATATATCATCTGTCATTTTCCTGCTACATATTCTAGAAATGAAATCTTAATACCTGTACAATAATTAATGAATAACATATCACATAACTCTGCAAAAATATAAGGTGAAATATAACTTTTTTTAGTCATTAAGCCAGAACTCTGGAGACTAAGGCTCTCTGATGTACGTGGGCTTGTGAGCCCTTTTGAGATTCCAGCTGAGAATGGAGTGTGCCCAGTACAAGATCTGTAACTGCCCCAGAAGAGCTAGGCATCTGAGCACATCAGAGCAGCATGGGAGCTAAGCATAATTTTGTAACAAAAATGCATACAAGAAAAATATTGCTTGCATTGAGTCTCCAAGTGGCTATGGATCAAGGAGTGGTAAAAGTGAATCAGAAACGTTAAGGTACAAGAGGATAATATCTAAAGAAAACTATTTGTTGCTTCCAGATGCATTGAAATTGTAATAGCCTAGAGAGTTGATTAGGCAGAGTGATGTGGCCCAAGGCCTGCTCATCACCTATGTGGAGTTTGTGTTGAGGTTTTGACCTGCATCCAGGAATAATATAGTCTCATGCTTAGTTAGCCCACAAGTAGGTGTCAGCTGACTGATTTGCGTCTTCCCTCACTTCTCTGTGACATCTGCTGGCCTTTGTGATTATATTTAGTACCACAAAATGTTTCATTGTGAATATTTAGTTCCAAAAAATACCACAAGAGATCAATTGAATAAAAAGCCCATATTCACCTGTAGCATGGCCACCACATCATCCTTAACAATCCTCTCTCTCAGATATGGATGCTTTATAACATCTTGTACTGTTTTTAATCTACATCTTCAGCTCAGTTTACTACATTGGAAGCAATATTAGTGCAAGAATTTTCCTCAGTGGAACCGCTGGCAGGAGGTAAGAAAGGGATGGAGGAAGAAGAGGAAGAGGAAGAAGAGCACGGGGAGGAGGAAGAAGAGGAAGAAGAAGAGGAAGAGGAAGAGGAAGAAGAGGGAAGAAGAAGAAGAGAAGGCAGGGAAGTTTGAGGAAGGTAAGGGTATCTGCTTCAAATCTCTCGGGATTTCTGCCCCCAGCTATAAAAGTTATCAGCGGACTTCCTCAGCCAGGGAGTGAGTCCATTTTCTAATTATAATTTTGGATGAATTACAGAACTTTAAAAATCATGCATACAATTACTAACTTTATAAACACTTGCTGAACAACAAATGTCAATTGAAGGTTATAAATATATGATAGAATCATTTCAGGACAGACTTGAAAATGGAAAATTAAAAAAAAAAAAAAGGAAAAGAACCCAAGGATAATGCAAATTGGACCAATAATAGTTTTCATCTGCTGTCTCTTCTATTCACTTGTGAAAACTTTTTAATTTATGAAAAAAACCTGAGAGAATGTTGGTATGTTGTGGATATGTTTCACACAGTGAAGGAACAGGGAACTGTGCATTGTCTCCACTGAATGAGTTTCAGAAAGCAACTGCTGTTTGTTTTTTGCAGAGACTCCAGAAGCAAGGACCAGCAGCTGGTTTCCATGTGAACGCATGGTGTCTAAGCAGATGCAGGCAGCATGATTCCAGCCTTTCAGAATAGCAATTGTTCTGAATTAAATCTGCTTCCAAGATGCTCTTGATTATAAAACCAACAACTGTGTGATACGTACCTTACTTAAACTCATTTCCAAAGTAAGCACAGAATCTAATGACTGTATATCTTTCTAGAAGTTACCATCTTGGTACTATTTACTCCTTGATCTTTACCATGAGCAGTAGTGAGAATAACCACAACAGTACAATCCATTGGTCCCACAATGGCTTTTTTTTATTTCTCAGCTCTTGGTGAGTTTTCCATGGGACAAATATGTGTCAGATCATCAATGGTCACCAAAGCCACCCCGAGCTTTTGAGTTTGTTGTCTTACACAATTAAAGAAAACTAGGAAAGAATTTTCAGGAGTGGGAGAGGTTTCCAGTGAGGAAAGCAGCCAAGTTGCCCTGACTCTCTGAGTTTTTAATGGATCTTAAGGAAGAAAATGGTTGAAGACCGAAGCAATCTCCACTGGGATTGATTGAGTTCATCTCAGACCAAGCCAATGAGGAGATTTCATGGTACGTGCACACTCCCTTGGCCCAAGTAGAGGTGTCGCAGTTAGGAGAGCAGCTCCAAGACTGGCTCTTGGTCACCAAAGGTCTCTGCCCTTGGGTTTAGAAATCTAAAGGTTTTTAGAAGTTCATGGCAAGTGGTATGAGAGAAATAAAGCCTCAAATTTAAATAATTCACATAACACTTTTGAGGTTAAACCATCAACGGCACTGGCCTCTGCTTAGGAACACTTCTGAGGGTAGACTTTGCTGGAAGCATAATAAAACTAAAGTTTTGAACAAATACTGACCATACATGGCAATGAGTTTTATATCTGAGTTGGTAGTCAGGTGGTGTGAGGGACAATTTTCTCTACTATCCTTCATGAACATTTTAGACAGTATTTTCCAGAAACAGATGGCAGACTAGAGACGATCAGATCAGCACTGATATTATCTTCCCTTCTCTTCCCTTCCACGTTTTTCTTCACCAACTTAACTTCCCTGGTATAGACAGGGCATGCCCGTGTCATTTATACCATGTTACAGTAGGTTTCTTGTCACTCTGGCCTGCCTTTGTCTCTGTGATTGTCTGTATTCTTGCTCTGGTCACAGGGAGAACATCTTCTACCAACACCTCTTCCTGAAAGCAGAGTAGAGTTAGTTAAGACGATAAGCAAGAACAGATCACTGACTGGACTGAGCTGACGATGGGAGGCCGGCAGGGCAGGACCACAGTTCCAGCCCACTGTTTAGTTGCATATGCTGAAGAACTACAGATCATTCTCAGAATTGTCTCACTGTCAACAGCCTGTAATGTCTGCAACCCCTTCTTAACTGATAATGAAACCATCGACTTCAGGCATCATGTGATTTTACAACCACAGCAGTCTCTCCCCACTTTACGTTTCCATCTGCAGGAAATGATGACATTCCTGACTGCTTTAAAGTGAACAGTAGGGGGACAACAGTTGGTTAGAATAAAGCCAAGTTTATTTCAAGGGCCTGTGTCCTGAGAAGATAGGGGAAGTTACCTTTTCCCCTAGAGACCATCTTAGGGAACCCAGTATGCACAGACTGCGTAGTACAGTCTTCATCATTTGGGGCAGAGGCCTTTTTTCCCTAACAGGAACATTGTAATTTACTTTAACTTTCTAAGGCTAGGCCCTATAATTCTGTAGACAAAGTTATCTGCAGGCTAAACACCAGGGCACTTCTATATACTTTGTGTCCACAAAGCTCAGAAGTACAGAATGAGGAGGCCTCTTACCTGTTTACTAAGGAAAGTATGTCACCACTCAGGTCAGCCCACAGGAGTTTCCTCACAGTGGGTGCTGCCTGATTCTCTCTTCCACCTCACACAGGAGCGGCTACTTCTGCCTGCCAGGCGCGATCGAACTTACTCTTTGTCTGAAACACATTCGACATACTCTACAACTAGGGCCGCTTTGCACTATGGGCACTTTTTGTTGAGGAGATTCAGCAGATAACTGAATGAAAGCTAAAACTTGATCCATAAAATCTGCTGAGGCAGGAGGATCATAAACTCAAAGCCACCTGGAGCTAAAAAAAAAAAAAAAAAAAAAAAAAAAAAAAAAAAAAAAAAAAAAAAATTAAATTCTGTTCCAAAAAGAAAAAAAACCTGCTTGAAAAAAACCATGGCTAAGGAAGCTGAGTAGCAGAGCTAAGTCTTTTACATTCTCTCTCTGTCTCTCTGTGTGTCTCTTTTTGTCTGTCTTTCTCTGCGTGTCTATTCTATGTCTGTGTGTCTGTCTGTGTGTATATCTGTTTGTCTCCAAATCAAAGGATTCCTTTTCTTCCTTTTTTAGCTATCAGGGAAACATAAGCAAAATTTCAATGTAGCCTTTGACAAAAAAATAAAAAGAGCCAAAAGTCAGGGAATTTGGGTTCTTGTTGAATTTGGGTGCTTTTCCTCTCCCCTGAACGTCAGAAAAGAAAGGTCAAGGAGAAAACAAGGAAATGGAAGGAACAGAAGAAGAGGAAGTAAAGAAAGAAGGATTTCTGCACTGTATGGAGCAAAGCTTGTGCCAGATTGTCCATAAGTGATAATTCCCAGTTGCTGGGTTCATTTGCAACTAGTTTAAGGTGCTATGACTCAGCCTCGTTCTCTACCTCACTGCTAGTGTATAACCTGCCTTCTGGCAGAGCAGTCACTTATGAACTCCACAGGTGACTAGTGTGTTTAGAGGTGAATGAATTGAATAGATATAGTCACATGGGAAAAAATTCTTAACTCCTGCCTGAGTAAGTGGCACAAATCTACTCAGGTACTTGGGAAGTTGGAGGTGAGGGCTACTGGGGCCCAGCAGTTCTAGACCAGCCTAGGAATCATATAAACATGGGCTTCAAACAAACCAGCAGCAGCAGCAACAACAACAACAAAGCCTAAACACTGCCTTCTGGGAGTAGGATAGCATTTCCTTATAATTAGAATATTCTAAGCCTGGCAAGCAGGACTGTGGGGTTTTCCCTTTCCTTGTGTAAACAGGGCTTGCTCCTAAAGGCTGTAATGTTCCGCTTTTTATTTGACACTATTCAGGGATCGTAGGATGTTCTGTTTTAAATTTGGTCTGACTATGACCTACAGGGGCTCATGTTTTGGAAACTTGGTTCCTTATGTAGCAATGTTATGAGGTGGTTGAGCCTTTCATAAGTAAAACACAGAGGGAGGTAATAAGCCATTGTGAACTCTGCCTTCTGAAGGACTTGATAAAGTTCTTATGAGAGTCTGTTTAGTTCTCATGACAGGGATGTTATAAAGGGATATCCCTGATCTAGTCTCGTGTGTGTGTGTGTGTGTGTGTGTGTGTGTGTGTGTGTGTGTGATATGTTCTCTTCCTTCAATTATATGCACACACACTGTCCTTGCCACTGTGATGACACCTGCTGTGTAGTCTTCAGTATTATTTTTTAATTTAATTTTTAAAAATGTTTTTCCAATCTACTTTTATACCATTTTAATTACGTGCAAGTATTAAGGTCAGTTCTAGGTTGAGGAGCTAGTCATACAATAGATGCAAATAGTCAAGGAACAAGCAATACAATCAACACAAATAGTCAACGAACAAGCAAGGCAATAAACAAAGTCTGGTGATCACTGTTTCTAAGGGCTTACCAGGATGACCAAAATACCTAAGCCTAATTCCCTGTACTAGCTCAAAGTCATTTTTGTACCTGAAGCCTACTTCTTTGTTCTAGCCTAAGATTTAGATTTCTGCCTGAAATTAATTTCTTTGTTCTAGCCTAAGATTTATATTCCTGCCTGAAGTTACTTCTTTGTTCTAGCCTAATGTCAGATTCCTGCATGCAGTCCATTTCCTTGTTTTTGGCCAATGTCAGATTCCTGTCAAGAAGCCACAAAAGCTCTCTACTTCTCCCCCTTTTTTATTTCATAAACAAGACTGAGCCTGTTTTATGTCATTCTAACAAGAGTGCCTTCTTTACCCATCATGGAATATGCATTAACAGATTGACCTGATGCACGGCTGAGATGATGTCATGATCTTCAACTTACAAGACTGTGAGCTAGATAAACTTTTCTCTATAATGTATTCGACCTCTGGGATTTTATTATAGTAATGAAAAATTGACTAAGAGGGGCACAGGAGGTGAAGATAGAAATTAGAACTTAATTTGCCACTGATAGAGTTAATGGTTAGGTTCTGAGTATAGACTGAGCTGAAAAGGAAATAACCTTTCTCCCTGGAGATTGACTGGAAATTTGCAATATTAGCTCAAGGAAAGGGACACCCTGGGAAATTGGCTAACAGCCTTTGTAAGCCCATTGTTCTATGCATAAGCCACACTTTTCTTTGTCCTCCCACCTTTTCTCATAACTCTCACTTACCAAATCTTGGGCAGGAATTACAAATGAAGACCCCAGTGTCATAGATAGCATGCTGAGTACATGTGTGGCTTCTCTGTTGCTAACCTGTCCTTCAGCACAGGGACTCAAGAAAAATGCCCCCCCTCCCCTTTCTCACTCTCTCATATGCCAAAAGCAACCCTCACCCAGCTCTCAAACATGATGCCCTTTATATATTTTTTTTTGGTATGGCCTGTATTTATTGCCAGCATCATCTTCCCATGCTCTGGAAGTAGTGCAATGTTCAATCTCGGCTGCCTCTTTATTCTCTCTTTCTATGGGCTGGACACATAGCTTGCATTGACCCTCTCTGCCTGATGCTAACAGTAGAGCATCCATCTTTCCTGGGTGAAGACCCTTTGGTCTTTCACTAAATCCCTCTGTGTCTTCTTAGTCTCACTCCAAACAGTTTACTCAGAAAATGGGATACGTTTTTATGGTTGATCAAATGGCAAACACTGCTCTGTGTACACTGATAAAATCAAGCTTCCTAGAGAAGCTAGAATTGGTGTGAATTGCATGTGTTTGAGGGAAGCCACATGTAGAGAAGAAGCGTGCACATCTAGAAGAAAGGCGTGGACATTCTAATGCTGTACATTGATGTACAGAGCCTCCTTACCGTCCTCATTTTTCTTCCTTCTTTGTAGATTTCCTTTGGTCTACATGTGTCCCTGAGAACATGTAGGGGGCTCAATTGTTCAGTCTTCCCACTTCCTATTGCAGCCTGCCTCAGCCCACTGAGTGAGAAACAGATGCTAACATCTTATTAGTATTAGGGACACCTATAGCTTGGCTTTGAGGGTTTTTTTTTGCTTAAGGTTTTTTTTTTTTTTCTTTTTTTTTGTCTACTTTCCCAAACCTGATTGGCATGGACTGCCTTTCTCTAGGATGACCTTGTCCTCATGAGGCCTCCATTAGTCTTTCCTTCAGACCCTCCACCTGCATTCCTTTACTTTCCATATGTCCTCTGCTTACTGAGATCATATGCACTGAAGTGTGTCATGTGTAAACTACAGGAATACAGAATATAATGAACATATGTGCTTTTATGTTTTTACTTATTTAAAATAAAAAAATTCTACCTGGTTCAAAAATAAAACGTTTGAACATTGGTTTAACACAGAGATGTGATTTTTTTTTTTTTTTTTTGCAGGGGAGTGGAACATCAAAATATCAAACATATCAATATATCATAGTATATACATATATCATAGTAACTCTTCATTGAGTGATGAATATCTCTTTCTAGATCTCTTTGATAAAAACATCTGAAGGGATTATAGTTCTAAGCACCATGTTTTGGGAAACCCGCTTCTGTGGCACCAGACTTTCATCTGAGCAGCGTGAAGGAAACTCTTAGTGTGATGGACATTGAGGATACATGGGGGCTGGAGAGGAAAATGATAGATCAGCAATGTCTACTTGCCAAGTTAGGACAAGTTATCCAATTGATGTTGAAAAGTCGGAGTGAAGATACAAACCAGTCCTTTGATGGTCCCTGTGTCTAACTGGCTGTTCTCACAGTGTACATTCTTGTGTGTGTGTGTGTGTGTGTGTGTGTGTGTGTGTGTGTGTGTGTGTGTGTGTTTGTTTTTGTTATTGTTGTTTAATTCCAATACTCTGCCATCTTTATTGTCAAATTTAACCTGAACACTGGCCATGCACTATAAGGTATGTATGCTGATATTCCAAGCTTAATAATTATCAGGTCTAAACATTCTTCACTGTCAATAAGATTAAATAAGATTAAACAGTTAGGCTGAACATTGCGGCACCTGCCTGCTCTCCCAACATTAAGGAGTCTGAGTAAGGAGGACCATGAATTTGAGGTGAGCCTGGGCTACAGAACAAAGCACTGTCAACAATAACAAAAACAGGAAATAATTTAGTTCCCTAATTTTATAAATGAGTTATTTTTTTAAAAAAATTGTCAATAATATATTGTAAAAGCTACCATTGAAAACTATGTTTTCTAGCAAGTGATTCTTAATTTAAATGACATGTTTGGAAGTGGGTTTCCGTAAAGACAAAATAATTTAATATGATCTCACCGTGTTCTGTGTTAAGGGAATTATCAGCCAAGCATTAAGCATGCACACTGGAAGCTGGGGTCACAGGGATGAATGGAGAGCAGCTGGGGCTGACATCAGCAGGTGCTTAGCTGCACTCTCCACAATCCAGACATTAGACTCTCCCAGCTTCCTGCCATTGCTATATACATTTCCACCAGGAGGCTACTGAGATTGCGCCACTTCCGCTGTCTTCACAGAGCGGGCCTCTGCAGGTGAGCAACTTTCCCAGGGATTCCTAGTTGTGTGGATGACTCAAAGTTGATCTTGTGGCTGTGCCTATAGCAGTGTGAGTTTCCATGGAATATTGCCTTGTGCTAGTGTTGGGACACTTAGAGAGAAAGAGAGAAAAAAAAAAAGACTAAGAGAAAGAGGAATTTTGATTACTCTTGTGTTTAGTTTTGATATGCTAACACACGCTTGATACAATCTCCATATTTGTGTAAGAGTGATCGCAATATCAGGTTTTGCACTCATTTCAGGTTTGGACAACACACATCCAAAGCATGTGTGCACTATTGTTATTTGAAGCCCTTGGGACTAGAAAGCAATCCTCTGAATGAATGGACAGCAAACCTATGGGTGAACTTAAGACTAGGGCCGACCGCCATCAGTGTGTTTATTTTTATCTGTGAGTTTATATCGTACATTTCAAAAGGAAATATTAGAAATAGAAAAGTTAGAATTATCCACAGTAAATAAAAACGTTAAATGAGAGAAACTCCTACACCAGCATTACAATATGGGGTTTACTGGGGACTGTCAGCCTCAGCCAGCGCTGGTTTGGGCACGCACAGTGCAGCAGTGAGCCCACTAGGCACACTTTCTCTTCCTTTTCTAACCTTTCAAGGTGGACAAAAGGAAGAGATGCGGGTAATTGGGCAAAATAGGGATATTTAGGGTGTATCAAGGAGGGAGATGATATTATAATGCCAATGCTATTTTGCAAGCTCTTAATAATCTACATTACTGAATTGAAATAATATAAATTACGGAAGGACAAGTTATGTCTCTGTTGTCCCTGATACCAGCATAAAGTTGTCTTTAATTAAATGTAGTTAATTCTCTAAAGTAAACCCAGGAGAGAGAATAAAACAAATCCACTAAGGAAGCTGCACTTCTGAGGTGGAAACACTAGAGGGCAGGAGAGTCCTGCTACTTGTGCTTTGCAACAGTCCCCTGGACACTGAGCCCCTTACCACTTGCCCTCGCCTGGTCCACAAACCCTGACTGGTTAAATGGTCTCTGCAGAAAAGGTCTCCATTCTCATTTCTAAAGTAGCAGTCCTTTACAGTTCCCCAGAGAGACTTGTACAGAAGCAGAAAGAAAGTATGTACTTTACAGATTACATTGTTTCTGTTTTTGTGAGACTTAGCTTTTTGCTCTGGAGAAAAAAGGATAGAGCCACAGGCTTACATGGTTTGCTGTTAAAAAAAAAAAAAAAAAAAAAAAAAAAAAAAAAAAACCAACACCAATTCCACTAATTCTTAAAAGATGCCTTCTTTATGAAAATCAAATTTAAAATGTGACAATTTTAAAGACAATTTAAAAATGTAGCTAATTGTATTCCAAACAAAATATTCCATATAAGAAAAACTAAAACAATATCCACACAAAGTGCTAATAATCAGAAGCCAGGCTTTTTTATTAATATTACTACTACTTCACAGAATTTAAAAATTACTTTAAATATACATTTTATAGTTTTCTTTTCCTGCCTTCTCAATTAAAGCTTTCATTCTGATAGAATGAAAGATTTGGTTGATTTTTTTTTTTTTTTTTCTGATTTAAAGTGTGCTGTGTCAGTGCTTTAGTGGAAAGGATTTAGGGAAGCCTTTCTCCCTCTTTTCTGTCCTTCAGTATGTTCTTGGTAAGTTTCATCTTTGGAACAAACAGAAGTAAGCCTACCTGACATTTTTGGCTTTGACACGTATAATTACCTTTCTATACACATATGAGCCTACTAATTTTTCTTGCTGTAGAAGAGTATGATTTGAGAAACATTTTTTCTTGTAGAGAACATGCACGTAAAGCTATACTCTAGCCTCTTAATCAAGATCAACAAAATAGATTTCATTTTATTTAATGGCAATTTGTATCCATTGAGCATGGTAAATTCTGAAAACTCAGGCATATCACCCCTGTCTGATAAGACCCAAGGGTCACTAAATTAATAAATGTCTGATGTTATTAACACTCCTGGTACCTGCCTAGTTTTTGTTAAAGTCTCCCCTGTCACAGAAGTGCTTGCTGACACTTTACAGTAAGTGGGATTTTAAAGCAGAGATAATGGCTAATACTGTACTGTGTCAAACAGCACTGGTAATTTCTAGCAAAAATAATGCATTTCTACAAAATCCTTGTGTGTTTTCTCCCAATTTTTCTTTGGTAGCTCTGTCCTTCAGTGAGGGATTAAAAACTTGCTGGGTGTAGATGTAGCCCAGGGCAACTTCCTGGAAGGCTTTGCTGAATCCTCATTTTAAGCTTAGGGCTCCTGGCTCAGCTTAGCTTTTTCCCTGAATGTGTAAGTCAAATATTACTCATGCTGAGGTTCAGTCTATACAGATCTTTAGGGAACTTCAATAATACAGTAGTAAAACAGAAAACAAACAAAGAAAAAGCAAAACAAACAACCCCCCCACCCCCGTCCCCACTGTACCTAAAGGAAAGTCCTTGGAAGGTGGCCATCAGCCATGGGTTCCTACTGTCTTGGAATCTGCTTTGGCTGACAGTCTGTGTTAACCGCAAAGACGGTATCTTTATTTCCTTGGAGCAAAAGAAAAAAACTTCATGAGCTTGGGAACAGTCATTGAAGACCTGCATTTGCATCGTGGCTTTTCTCAGATGGAAACCTGTCTCAACTCCTCCAGTTCAGTCAGCTATTGACCTCCCCAGAATAGAGGGATTTCACCTTGCCACTTCACTGTAAAAGCCTTTCTATGGGGAGCAGCACTCTTCTGAAAAGGCCGAGTCTTCCCTTTGGATACAATGTTAAGTAAAAGAGATAGTTTGACAATGTTAAGCTTAAAATGTAGTGACTTTAGTTAATCCATTATTAATCCAGTTCAGGTAATATTCCAGCATGAGCTGTCAAGATTCCCTCTCATGGACACAAAGACCACCCTGACCTGGTAAATAATAGCCAATTAATCCTTTTTATGTGGTCTGTCTCTCTTTAATCTTTATGGGGGGGGGGGGGTGTCTAGCATATTACCTTTCCTTTTTTTTGCAAAAAACCCTCTGGTTTCTTAATTCAACCATCACTTACTCAGTGCATATGACACAGGGATTCCCCACACACATTTTGAATATGCATACCCAAAACACTGGGAACAACCACCCCATTCATCTATCTTGATCTACTTAAATCACTGGTTAAGAGCCGCACTGTAAATAGGAACAGAGTGACAAGGCCCTGTCTTTAGAAGTTGATATGCACTTCTATTTTAAATAAAACTATAGTTGAAGTTTCAGGGCTAGTCTGGGGGGGGGGGGAACGGTCAACTAACAAAGGGTTTGAAGCAGAAGTCACATTGGTCATGACAACGGCAGGCACCAGACTCTACCCTGATCTCAATTTCAACAAGATAGCTCCTCTGCAGAGCCTTTGCACAAGACGGCTGCCACAGGATCCTGCCCCAGAGTCAAGCATACTGCAGCTATTTTACAGAGCTGCAAAACAAGTTTGGGCAACCCAGATCTTTATCTTCTTTGCTGAAAGGGGCTGGTTACATTTTAATCTTGGTTATATAAATGTTTGTTTTGAAAGCAAGCTGGCACATCTCAAGCCCCTTCCTTTGATTTCCAGTAAATAACCTCTCCCCCCTCCTTCTCTTCCCCTGCCCCACTTCTTCATAAAAGACAAGGAATATAGAAAATTAAATAAATATATCAAACGATGTAAATGATTGAGTATACATTCTTGCTGCTTGTGGTTGGATGTGCTGTTCAGATGTTTTGTGATGTTAGCCAGCTACAGTTTAGACCGAATGTTCTGCAAGTCTGTTGTGTGTGCACTGTGTTCATGTGCTTGTGTAGATCAGAAGCTACAGATGAGCAACAGTGTCTTTCTCTATTCTTCCATGCTTGATTAATTGAAGCATAATCTCTCACGGAACCCAGCCAGCTCACAATGGAGGTCACCTGTCTCTGCCCTCTGAGTATTGGGATTGTGGGCAGTCATGGAACCTGCCTAGCTTTTATGTGGGTTCGAAACTCCGGTCTTGGACCAGGCAATGCTCTACCTGTGGAATCATGTTCCCAGCCATAGTCTAGAATTCCTAAACATCAACTTGAATAAGTGTAATTTATATTGAGTCAGGCATACCCCACATCCCCTTTTGACTATGCCCATTTTCAGTCATGAAGGCCCCTTGTCACCTGGAAGCTATGTTTTCTATCACTATAGACTAATTCTTCCTTATTAGAAATTCTTAGTAATTAATTTTCTATAATTAATTTTTAGTAATTGATTTTCTATATTGGTTTCTTTTGTTCACCAGGCTTGGGAGATTGTCTACATTGTGTCTTTAAGCTGATCCTGAGTAGCATTCCTGTATGAAAATATTTAAAGTTAATTCATTTGTTTAATTGCAATGTATCTTTGTTTCAAGTGTCCAGTTACCGTGAATATACCTGTTAACAATGCATGAGAGTTTTCTTATGGATTTATCCCATACATCTCCTTAGAATAATGTAGTTAAGATTTCTATGTGGAAATGGAAGTATGTCCTTGCCACTGTAAGCCCCTTTCAGTAGTACCTGTCCACTCTTAAATTCTGACTAGTGAATTCTGAGGACTTCAGTGTCCTGTCAGCATTTGGTGAGGTCTGTCTTCTGAGTTCAGTTATCTTAATGGATACATAGTAGCTTATGACATGCATATGACATCTGATAATGACCGATTGTTAGGCCTTTCTTACTGTGCCTGTGGATATCTGTATAGCAATCTTGGTTAAGCGCTTCATATATCTTATGTCCTTTAGAAACAAATGGCCATGATTGCTGCATATATGTGAGGGAGGAGAGGGAAAGAGGGAGAAAGGGGGAGAGATAGATCATGTGTTTATTTCCTTGTGGCTTATGGTTTATCAGTTTGTTTCCATTTTTTAAAAATATTATTTACTTTTATGCTATGTATATGAGTGAATCATCTGAATGCATATATATATATATATATATATATATATATATATATATATATATATATATCCTAAGAATGTCTGGTGCCTGTGGAGACCAGACAAGGGTTAGGAGTTAAGGATTGTTGCTAGCTGCCATGTGAGTACTGGGAATGAAACCAGTCCTCTCTGCTATGAAATATAAAGTCAGGACAGCAGTAAGGAGGTACCTTGTGGGACAGCAGTAAGGAGGTACCTTGTGGGACCATGACAAGGTGTCCCTCTGAGAAATCATACCATACAACAGACCTGGTAAAAGAGAAGTTTATTTGAGAAAGGTAGGGAGGAAGTACCTGGAGAAAGGGTAGGGGCAGAAAGTCAGGAGCAGAGCTATGAGGCTAGAAAGGGGGAAACTTAGGAGGACACACACACACACACAGAGAGGGAGAGAGAGAGAGAGAGAGAGAGAGAGAGAGAGAGAGAGAGAGAGAGAGAGAGAGAGAGAGAGAGAGAGAGACCAGCTGGGAACACATGGGAACACAGAGAGAAAGAGAGTGGGGGTAGAGGGAGAGAGAGAAGGGGGCTGGGGTAGCCAGCAATCTGCTCTATGCACTGCCTCTCCTGTCTTGTTCCTGGTAGATGATGCCAGCCTAGGTCGCTGGGAGAAGCCTAGCACAATCATCTGTCAAGCAATATTCCTCTCTTTTTGTTTAATTAAAGTTGAAGAACTAGGAAGAGGTAGTGGTGGGGCAGGAGTGAAGTCTACTTCTTGCTGACTTTGGGGTTACCAGTCTGTCTTCAAGGAACCTAAGAAAATTGGGATGCTGATCAAGTCCTTTTATTACTGTTCAGGATCTGTGGGACCATCCTTGGCTAGGAAAGTGCACGCCCAGTAGAAGAGTCATGAGGCTAGACTGGAGCACCTCTGGGTAGCTTCTCTGGAGCTGTCCTGGATGCAGATTTTGAGTAACTGTCTGCACTAGGAAGGATGCTGAAACTCATATACATATTGAAGGCAAAAAATAAAGTAGTTTAGGGAGAAAACCTTTTCCTTAGGTGTACATTTGAAACTTTTAGGTGCATGGCCTTGGTAGTTGGGGGGAGGGGAGTCCAAAAACCCAGGAATGAGGAAAGAGTCCCACACTCTGGATATTTAACAGATGGGAACCTTAGGCTATTGATTGACAGGGGTACTTATCAGGATGAAGTTTAATTGACCCATGGGAGGTGGATCAGAGTGGCTTTCCTGAAGCTTACAAAATAGTTTTGTTCTTTGACTATTTGTGTTTATTGTCTTGCTTGCTCCTTGACTATTTGTATCTATTGTATTGCTAGACCTTCAACCTAGAACTGATCTTAATGCATGTATGTAATTAAAATGGTATAAAAGCAAAAAGGAGGAGGGGGTATAGAATAGGGGGTTCTAGGGAAGGGAAATGGGGAAATGAGATGACACCCGAAATGTAAATAAATAAAATATTCAATAAAAAATAAAAAAAATAAAAAATACAAAAAAGAGATAAATTTTAGATATGCTAAGTTGTAGTCTGTATTGAACTCCATATTGTAGAAAAAAAGGTAGGAGATACCATATTTGTGTCATAGTTGACATATGGTAAACAATTTTTCTTAAAAGTGTGGGCAGTCACTAAAGTGTGCTCAGGGAAGGCAGAAACCTTTCATGAAGCAGAAGAGGCAAGAGGAGCTTTTTCTCTCTATCTAGAAGACTGGATGTACATACATTTACCATAATGAGAAACACCTCTAAGTCTGTATTTAAAATACTGCCAAAGGAAACTTGCAATCTTGAACTTGTGACTATGATAGTGGACTGTATAAATTTAGCATTATGTGAAGCATCTTTAGGTCTATAGTTAAAAGACAACCAAAGGGAACTTAAAATCTTGAAGTGGTGGCGATGATAGTAGATCATACAGTGGAATGTTGTACCAGCATTAGGCTAATAATTTATCAGAGCTTCATTGATTAATGTTAGAACTCTGAACTTTTGAAGTCTCAATAAAATGCAGCAAGTGTTCTGAAACACTAATCTCTGTCTCCAGACCATTTTGGAGTTTTCTTGAGACAAGGTCTTACTGTATATCTCTCAGCCTAGCAGGGAACTCCTGATCCTTCTGCCTCAAGCCTCTTGAGTCAGAGTGACAGGCCTGCATCATAGTTTTCTTCTCCTTTATCAGTTTCCGCTTACAGAATGGAGGTTGACTTTTGAAGACTGGCTATTGCTTTGTTCTTTCATGGATTGTTAACTTGAAGAACATCTAAATAAATCTTTGCCTCCATCTAAGTTACAATATTTTCTTTTAAAATGTTAGCAGCTTTAGTTGTAGCCTTGAAATTCACATTGAACGACTTGCGTGTGCTGTGAGGTATAGATTCAAGTGTTTATTGTATATGTGATGACTGTGGAAGTCAGTCACACTGGCGTCTTAAGAATGCTATGCTTTCTCTACAGCTTTGGTTTTTTATCTTAGTGGACATTCATTTAGCCCCATAGCTACAAAATTACTTCTTTCCTTTTGTTTCCGTTCTCTGTCTTTATATACTAATACATTACCTCGATTATTTGCATGTTACACTTTAAAATGTGCAACATAGGCCTGTGCTTGTTCTTAGTGTACAAAGTGTTTTGACTATTTTCATTCCTGCTCGGTTTCATTTCAGTTCTCGACTCAGTTTTTCAAAGTCTACTAAATAATCCTTTAAATATTTTGAATGGAATTGCGTTGAATGTGTCAGTCACTTTGGAGCGAAGAGACGTGTTAACAAGATGAGCCTTTCGGCATCATGAAGTTCCATTATCACTTATTGGTTCTATTTCTTTAGCAACTTCACTTGTGTCAAGAAAGCTGTTATTCTGTCTTTGTCTCTAAGGGATTTACCTACTTCTTCCTTTATCATTTTCAGAGTTCCAGGTTTTATTCTAAGGTATTTCATCTCTTTAGAGTCGATTTTGTGCAGAGTGAGAGATAGAGACCTAGTTTGACTCTTCTATATGTGGAGATCCTGTTTTCTCAGCACCATTGATAAAACAAACAAAAACCCTATTTTTTCTCCAATGTGTTTTTTTTTTTTTTTTTTTTTGCATCTTTATAAAACAAATAGGGTGTCTGCAGTGTGGGTGTATGTATGCATACTATTTCATTTCATGGATCCATACATGTATCTAGTTTTGTGTTAATATGC
The DNA here is from genome assembly GCF_011762505.2 of Arvicanthis niloticus. Classification (NCBI taxonomy): domain Eukaryota; kingdom Metazoa; phylum Chordata; class Mammalia; order Rodentia; family Muridae; genus Arvicanthis; species Arvicanthis niloticus. Next base: position 68,337,880 of record NC_047662.1, read on the forward strand.
CGCATTTATTACTGGGGCTCTGTAGTATAACTTGAAATCAGGAATAGCAACCTTCTGGCATTGATGTCTTTGCTCTGCTGTGCCTCCATATCCATCTTAAGATTCTTAAGATCTACTTTCATGAAGAATAGCAACGAGATACTGAGGGAGGTCATGCTGACTCTATGGGACTTTGGTACCACAGCCATTCTCATATGATTAAGTCTTGTGATCCATCAGCACGGGGAGTCCTTTCATCATCCGGTATCTTCCTCAATTTTTATCTTTGGGGTTTTAAGTTTTTAGTAGGCTTCTTCTAATGTAGTTTTTATTTTGTTTTGCTTTGGGCAATTGTGAATGGGAGATTTTCCAGAATTTCTTCCTTGATCTTCGTATATAGGCAGGCTATTGATTTTTCTCTGCTAATTTTGTGTACTTCCAGTTTACAGAATTTATTTAGGAGTCATATAGAGAAAATCATATTATCTGCATATAAAAATAAATTAATCTTCCTTTCTTTTTTATTCTATTGTTTTCATTGTTGATTGGTTTAGCTAAGACTTCAGACAATGTATTGAATAAGAGTAAACAACTAGAAAGAGTTTGCGTCTTGTTCCTGATTTTAATTTAAATGATTTCAGTTTTTCCCCCATTTAGCATAATGTTGATTGTAGATTTGTTGTATAGAGCCTTCATTAAGTTGAAATATGTTCCTTCTATTCCATCACTGTTCCTGACTTTTATAATTAAGAAATGTTGAATTTTGAAAAAAAAAAAAGAAAGAAAGAAAAAGAAAAAAAGAAAACTTGAACTTACTATGATGACCATGTGGTTTGTGTCCTTAACTCATTTTATGTCTTTGACCTGAAGCTCATTTTCTCCTGTCTTTATGTTGCATAAATTATATTCTTTAGTGGTGTCCTATGGAACTCATATATGTACACTTTTTATATTTTCTTTGTTAATGTCTCAGAATTCCAATTCACCTATCTTGCCTTCTATCCAGAATATTCTGTCTTCTGCTGATCTATTCTATTGGTGAGGAATTATACTCAATTATTTTTTGACTTCTATAATCTTTCACTTCTATAATTTTTATTTGATTTTCCCCCAGAATTTCTATATCTTTAATGATTTCTGATTCATATCCTATATTTACTATTTATTCCATTCAAATATTTATTCGTGTATTCTTTGGTTTCTTTGAACATGTTCATAATCATTATTTTCAATTGCCTTTTATGATTTCATACAATTCATTCTCATGAAGCACCATCATTGTAGAACTAGCATTGGGGATGAGTTATGCTGCTATGGTTTTTTATGTTTTTTAATATATTTAACTGAAACTTAATTTTTTTCAGATTTTGTGTGTGTGTAAGAAGCTATGTTTTCCCAGCTGCTGTACTGTCAGTGTTAAGTGGGGATAAGTTGGCCTTGGGCCACATACTCAGGGTGTTCAGTATGACCAGAGAAGAATTTTTCACTGCAGAAACACCAGGGTTTCTGGATAGGCCCACAGTGTAAATACTGAACGAGCCAATTAAAAACAAGCAGTCAGCCACTTAATTTAAATAAATAGCAGTTAGGAGATGAACCAAGGTGGATAACAATGTGTGTACTAGGAATGAGTTGCTGAGACTAGGAGTGGGAGGGACATAGGTAAATATAGAGGAATTTTTATAGTTATATATATATATTTTATATTTATTATATAATAATATATAATATATATTTATACATTATATATTTGTATATATAAATCTGGGTAAATATAGAGATTAACATCACACCAATGTACTTTTATTGAGCTTAGATGTAATTTCTTCTTAGTTCCATGTGATATTTTACATCAAAATATTCTGCGATTGCCCATGATCGTTCTGTTTACTTCTAATCTAATTCCACTTTGGGAGATTACAAACTTTGAGCAACTTGTAAATATTTTTAGAGTTTTGAAAACTTGTTTCAAGTTGTATTTTGGGTAATGTTTGAGTGCTACAGAAATGAATAAGCATTTTATTCTTGTGTCAGTGGTATAACAATGCTGACTAGATCAAGTAGGCTGATATTCTGTATCATTACTAATGTCTATTTACATAGCAATTACTTTTAAGAGAAAGACCGTTATACTTTCTTCCTGTAACTGAAGTTGCATGATTTTTTTCTGTATTTCAATGATCTTTTTATGTTTTGAATCTATATTTTCAGCACATAGGTATTTAAGAATTCTATCTCCTTTTATGAATTATTCCTTTTACAACATTCATTTTTTGTTTTTTATTATTTTATTTATGTATATTCCAGTTGTTGCCCCCCTCTCTGTCCCTCCTCCCACAGTTTCTCATCCTATTCCTCCTCCCCCTTACCTCTGAGAGGGTGCTCCACCCCAACAGACCTTCCCTTTCCCGGGGACCTTAAGTCTCTCAGTGAACTGCCATGCAGGCTCCCATCTGTAAGCACATCATAGCATCAGTAATAGTGTCAGGCCTTGGTCCCCTCCCATGAGATGGATCTCAAGTTGGGCTGGTCATTGGACCACCTTTCCTTCAGTTTTTTTTTTTTTTTCTCCATTTTTGTCCCTGCAGTTTTTTTAGACTGGAGCAGTTCTGGGTCAGAAATTTCGACTGTGGGTTAGTAACCTTGTCCCTACACTTGAGACCCTGTCTATCAACTAGAGATGGACTCTTTGAGTTCCCGCTCCCCAATGTTGGGCATTTTGGCAAAGGTCACCCCTATTGAATGCTGAAAAATCTTTTACCTCACAGGTCTCTGGTACTTCCTAGAGGGTTCCTCCATCTCTGGCCCCACCCTCCGAGGCTACATATTTCCATTCATTCTCCTGGTCCTTGGGCTTCTCTCCTGTCTCCCCTCCTATACCTGATCCCGTTCCCCTTTTTTCTTCCACTTCCCTTCTCCCATCCAGATCTCCATCTCTCTGTGCCTCCCATGATTATTTTCGTCCTCCTTCTAAGTGAGATGGAAGCATCCTCACTTGGGCCTTTCTGCTTGTATACTTCTTACCGTCTGTGTGTTGTATCCTAGGTATTCTGTACATTTTGGCTAATAATCACTAATCCATGAGTATACACTATGCATGTCCTTTTGTGTCTGGGTTACATCTCTAAGGATGATATTTTCTAGTTCCATCATTTGCCTGCAAAATCTATGATGTCCTTGTTTTTTATTGAAAAATATTTTATTGTATAAACAAAGCACATTTTCCTTATCTAATCTTTGGTTGAGGGACATATGGGTTATTTGCAGCTTCTGGCTATTATAAATAAGGCTGCTATGAACATGGTGGAGCACATGTCTTTGTTATCTGTTGGAGCATCTTTTGGGTATATGCCCAGTAGTGATACAGTAGTCTTCAGGTAGAACTATTTTCATTTTTCTGAGGAACCACCAAGATTTCCATATTGGTTATACCAGTTTGCAATCCCACCAGCAATGGAGGAGTGTTCCTCTTTCTCCACCTCCTTGCCAGAATGTGCTGTCACTTGAGTTTTTGATCTTAGCAATTCTAATTGGTGTGATGTGCAGGGTCATTTATATTTCCATTTCCCTGATGCCTAAGGACTTGGACATTTCTTTAAGTGCTTCTTGGCCATTTGAGATTCTTGTGTTGTGAATTCTCTGTTTAGCTCTGTCTCCCATTTTTAATTAGGTTATTTGGTTGTTTGGAGGTTAACTTCTTGAGTTCCTTATATATTTTGGATACTAGCCCATATAACTCCCTCTTTTGGTTATTTATAATGTTTCTCATTAACCTATTGTCTTAGTTAGGGTTTGTTTTGCTATGAAGAGACACCATGGCCACAGCAACTGTTATAAAGGAAAACATTTAATTGGAGCTAGATTACAATTTCAGAGATTCAGTCCATTGTGGTGGGAAGCATTCTAGTGTGCCGACAGACATGGTGCCAGAGGAGCTGAGAGTTCTACATCTTGATCTGAAGGCAGCAAGAAAAGATTGAGTGTCACACTGGGTGTAGCTTGAACATATGAAACCTCAAAGCCCACACCCACAGTGGCACACTGCCTCCAACAAGGCCACACTTATTTTAAGGTCATACCTCCTAATGCCACTCCCTATGGAGTCTCTGGAGGTGAAACCTATTCAAACTACCACACCGATCATACATGTTTTCAAACTATATCACTTTATTTTTACTTTGATAATACAGTGTATGATTCCATTCTCCCATTCTAAGGTTTGTGTTAACACAATCGTGTTTTTCTTGATGCTACAAACTGCACAGTCCATTGTTAGTATTTTACTAAGAGTCCAGTTATGACTTAAGTAATTAGAAATAAATCTCATATACGTAACCATGTGTATTAGTCATTTTCCTTGTTGCTCTGACAAAGTTAAAGAAGGGAGGTTTATTTGGGTACATCATTGATGGCTCAGTCCATTATAGTGGGGAAGTGTGATGTCAGGGGTGTGAGCCTGATGATAGGCAGTTGGTCACTGTCAGGAAGCAGAGAGAGGTAACGCCAGTGCTCAGCCTCAGTTTTCCATTCTACTTAGTTTGCCAGTTGGTCTTCCCACGTCGCTCAACCTAATCTTGATGATATCTCACAGGCCTGCCTAGTGGCTTGTCTCCTACGCGATCCAAGATCCTGCCATGTTGACAGTCAGTATTCATCCTACACCACCGTAGTTTTCATTAGGGCAAATTTTATATGACCCCGATGGCAGTTCTCATAAGAGGGCTGTAGTAAGCGATGAACCTAGCCTCACCTAGCTCTCTCTGGATTCCTTTTTGAGATGTGGCCATTCTTTCTATGTTGCTTCATGACTATACGAACAGTCACATAATGCTCTCATGGAAGGCCAGACTAAATGGGTCACAGAGTCTTGGATTTTAGACCTTTAACACCTCATTTATATATAGACTTAAGTATTTTATTTTTACTCATGTCAAAATGCCTTCTTATCGTCTATGTTATAGACTAAATTATATCTACCTAATACTCATGTATTGAGTAATAAAAATACAGTTATGTTTGGCAAGGTAATTAAGGTAAAATAAAGTTGTGTATAAGGACTGCAGTCCAATATAACTGGGCCTTACATGAAGACACAGAAGAGGACACAGAAAGAAAACCTTGTAAAGGTTCTAAAAGAAGTTACTTTTCTTGATTAATTTTCTCTTAGCTCAAGCCATGAAATATAGGTTAAAGGTTTTTTGATTGCTCATTATTTTAAAGATGCTATTTTATTATTTGGGGTGTTATAGGTGGAATTGAGTATATTAGACTGAAACTTGAGGGTGTGCAAATGAGGGTATTTCATGATGCAGTTAGCATTTGGATAGTGAAGGTAGTGAAGCAGACTGTGCTGCTCAGTATGGCTGAACATAAACCATTGTGCTGCAGACCTGGTTAAGTACAAAACACGGAAGGAACGAAATTCTCTTTTCCTTGCCTTCTTCTTGAATTGCACATCTCATCGTATCTTGTTATGCCTTTGGGCCTGGATTTATATTACTGGATCCCCTTATTTCTAGGCCACTGTGCTACAACTTAATCTCAACATCCTGGAACTCAAGGAAGTGAAGAGCAAATTTCAGCCTCCATGGGAAGCTCTGTAGTCATAAGAGCCAATTCCTTATAGAAGGTAAGAGTACACATGTCAACACACACATCTATAGACAGATGCTGCGGTAATTTCTTGCCCCAATAGGCCCATATTAAAAAAAAACACACAATCCAGTTATTATATTTATAATAATATAATAAGCTATATGCCTATATATGCTATACATATAGCATATATATATATAATATATATACACACACACATATATATATATATGCTTTTTATATATAAGCTATATGCCTAGATTGGGCAGATCTATCACTGTACTAATCTATCCCCAGCTATGAGACCCCTTACTACTTGCTACTTGCTTCTCCATCAATCCTTCATTATCCTTCCACCTCCTCTTCCTCTCCCTCTCCCAGACCTCCAGATTCACTTTTCCCTTCCACTGCCCAATCATTGGCTCTAGCTTTTATTTGAACAGTCAGAATGGGGAGAAGGCCCAGTGAGATCACCTGAGTATGTGATCCACTCCTCATCAGAGGCAGCCCCTCTTGAGGAATCAGAATTAACATCAAAATAAAAACAGCGCCAGGGCAACCCACAAAACATATACAATATAGATTCATACATACATGCATACATACATATATACATAACAGTTCATGCAGTGTGCATTCATGTTAGATAGAAAGAATTTATGTTATATTATGCATATCTAATACATCCAATTTTGTTTTGTTCCTCTGAAAACTCTAAGTAATAAAATGATCATGCTACGAATTAGGAAAAAAATTTTTCAGGAAAATAAACACCTCAGGAATATCTCTAACCCCCAGAACTATGAATACATGCACTTCTGATATTGTAGACACCCACTCTGCAGAGCAGACAGCAGCCGCCAGAGTACATACAACTACATACAGCTTGTACAACTTGCAGTTTCTGACTAATTGGGTGTTCTTACTTTTAGTGTGTAAAATGCTGTGTCTTTGTGTTCACTTCTGCCACTTAGAAATTACATTTTCTATTTTACTGCAAGGAGTTTACCTTAGTGTTTTCATAAGACTCATACTGTGCAGTTTAATCCATCTGTAACCCTGTGTTTTTCCACCCATCCATTTGCTTCCCTAAAAGAACAACTCTAAGACTTTCTATATATGAATAAATGCTTAGACCAATAGCTTTGGCTTTGTTTCTCAATGAGATCATATCTCAATTATCCTGTTATTCTAAGTGCTGACACATGGCTGGTTACTTGGTCCTCAGTTTCAGGAGACTGTCTTCCTCCAGAGTTTGGGGGTGAATCCTTTTGTACCCGGCTCTATTTCCAGAAACCCTCTCTGTCTCTTCCACTTCTCTTTTTCCTGCCTGAGTTAATAGACCAACAACATTTTACTGACAAGTGATGCTTCCACATAGTACAAGAGATTCTTTCTACTATACTGTTTGTTTGTAAGGTTTTTGTAGATTCCACCAAGTTTGAAGGAAAACTGTCATTATGAGGGAAATATTCATAACATCTCTTCTGGGGGGAGACCTTGTGTTATGAACACATTAAGTCATTTGATATTAAGCCTCAGGCAGCTGAGTCTATGGTTTTGTTTTTGTTTGTTTTTGGTTTCAGGTTTCTGAGATTCCGTTATCCCATTTTGAATTCTAGTGCCTTTTCTAAGGTAGAGCATGTTACTCACCATGTCCATTGAATTCCAAACTTCATGTCTTATATTTTTCAGTTCTAGAATTAACATTCTAATACTTCATACCTTTCTCTTCCACTGGCATGTATAGTTTTAATGTATATTATAATTCACTTAAAACCTTTGCTAATTTCATTCTCGCGTTAATTTCTGGACCATTTCTAGTAACTGGCTTATCATTTCTTCCAAATGATCCCACACTGCCTACCTTATTGCATATTTAGTTTGATACAGATAATTTTCCACACAAAATCAATTATGTTTTCTATTTATTTATTTATTTATTTATTTATTTATGTCTCCTGGTGTTTTCCCTACATGTATGTCTGTGTGCCACATGAATGTTCTGTACCCGGGGAAGCCATAAGAGGGTGCTGTATTCCCTGGGATAAGAGTTACAGATAGTTCTGAGCTACTGTGTAGGTGATGAGACTCAAACCTGGGTCCTTTAGAAGAGCAGCTGGTGTTCTTAAGTTCTGAGTCATTTCTCAGGCCCCAAAACAATTGTTTTATCCTTAGCATTTGACTAAAAACTTCTCATCTAGTTAAGGAAGTAAAGCAGAAAATGAGACAGATAGCGAGTGCACATCAGCAATGTACGTGGGCTGGAGTCTGTACGGGGCTCAGTACTTTCACCATCTTTCCATTGCAAGTATCAAATGGGATTCACTGGAATTAACTTACTTCTTGAGACTTTAAGCCACATACATGGTCTTCTCATAACGCCGGGCTGGACTGCATTTTCTCTTCAGAAAGGAGTGATGTTCGTCCTGATACTCTTCTTGCTTCTGTGTGTAAGCCACCAAGAGGGGCTTACTCAGACAGAAGCTGCTTCCTGAACCCTGCCCTAACATGAGTTCTACACAGCCACAGGCATGTGCTGGGTAGCAGCCTTTGTTCTCTTAATCCACTTCTAAACCGTTTATTTGAAGTTTTTCTGTCTACAGGCATCAGTACTCTAGGGCAGTGGAAAGTACTGGAGGTGGGGCTCTATGTGAGCAGAATGCAAGAGAAAGGGATGTTTTGTGAACAAAGATGCGTAATCTTGCCCCCAGGGCATACTGATCAGCAGGGAATGTCACGCTGAAGTTATTTGATATTTGTAATTTATTTATTTTTTTGTAATTAGCAGAGAATAGTTTATATGTTATAACAAATAATGTCAGCCTGAACATTACAAAGAAATTTAAAACTGGAAATATTGTCATTTATTAAAATATAAAATGTCTTTTAAATAAACAGATACTACTTCACCTATCTTAACTTGTTCTGTCATCTCCCACTCTTCATCTCATGGTAGCTTATATCCTCTTTGAAGTTAGTTAGTTTTAAAATATAATATTGTTACTAAGTTTTTGAGATTTGTCTAGAAGCATACCATTGTATGTTCGTCGTAGTCACCATCCACTCCTTCCCAGAACACCTCTCAACTTCATTCTCCCTACATGATACACACACACACACACACACACACACACACACACACATCACGCACAGCAGGCAGCTAGGAGAATAGGTCCAGGGCCACTGAGCAGAATGAGCTGCGATAGGCTGGAGCAAGTTCTAGTGACAAAGTTACAGCTTGATAAGACAGGCATTCTCAGATGATCTTTGGTAAAATAGCTCATGCACTTTATTCCTTTTGTAAACATTTTGAGGTGGGTTGGGTTCTAGAGGCAGATTCTTTCTGTTGGCTTGGTCTGAGATTTTAGGGATGCTTTATCTAATATCTCAAATGAGGAATACCATTTATCCACCTTTATATCAATATAAATGCTATTTTCATTACCTAAAACTACCTGTACTCCACTGATCTAGCAACCATTAATCTTTTTACTTTTTTTTGAGATTTTGAATGTATTGTCAAGTTATTGGAAGAGCTTCAGGTGTTGCACCTACGTGACTGACTGTCACAGTCCTCTATGGGGTGTCTTGGTCAGATTTTCTAGGACAGGAACCTGGTTGAAAGTAGATGCCTACCATTCTCAATGATGAGAATTGCCGGGGTTCCTGAATGTGCTTGACCTTACCAGGTTTTCTGTCTGGTGGCACACACAGAAAACCTCCTGTGATTTATTGGTTAGTAAAATCTAAGAGACTCTCAAAACAATATTGTCATTGCCCTTTGTTGCATCCCATACGTTGAAGGTCAGGCCCTATTGCTGGTTGCAAAATACATCACACGTTTCAGGCACAGAACTTCAAGAAGCTGAAACTCACCTGGAAGCCTCCTCCCTGAAGACTGGCGCTCATAGTCCAGGAAGTTGCTACATAAGCTGCCAACAGAGACGATCAACTGGTATTCTTAGATGAGAAGGCAGTGGTCCACAAAAACGACTGGACTGGCAATACATTCACAATGGTATAATAGTGGTACTTTTATCTTGGGGGGGTAACCAAAATATATTTCACTGGACTTAAAGCTCATACAGCAGGAGGGAATTCACGATGGGTACTGTAAACGTAGCCAAATACACATGGCTGAAACATCATAGACTTGAGAAGAACCTTCTTCTACCATTTTCCTAATATAAAGTCTTACTGTGTTCTAAATAGTTATGCTTAGGCCCACAGATAAATATAACTCTCACCCTTTATCAGAGAAGCTTTTTTCCCCAGCAATGGGTACTGTTACAGAGATACACAATGAGGCAAATGTTAAAACACAAGTGATTATGGAGTGATCAACTCCTGCTCATTTGCCTCCAGTGCAACCTTAGAACCAAGGCACAGGGAAAATTGCAGAAGAGGGGCAAGAACGGCTGTAAGAACAGATGATTGGGAAGCCTGTTGAGAGATAGTGACAAAGAAGCTGCACCCGTGAACTGCCAAGAGTGTGGTTGTCTGAACAAAATATACATAATGGCAAGACTCATTGACACACAACATGGACAGGAGAATTTCCTCATAGTCCCATGCCTAGATGAAGAGCTACAGTGATCAGTGGGAATCAGTGTCTTCCTGGGGCAAGCTGGTCTAAACTCAAGTGATCGTGCCTGGACTCAGTGGGTCATATGTACAAGTGGCACATGTCTCTGTAAGAAATGACACATTTAAACTGAAGTGGCAACATCATTTTACATTCCCACAAGCAATAAAATCTAGTCCCCGTTTCTCTACATCTTATGTTGCCAGCAGTTTTGACTTTTTCCATTCTAATATTTATGTAGTGTTAATTCACAATTATTTAAAAATTATATTTCTCTAATGACATGAAATATGAAAAGAATTTGGATATGTTTACTTGCCAACCTATTGCAAATACTTTTATTTCTGTTTTTTAGCCCTGTATACTTTTGTTCCTTTTCTGACATTTTAGAATATTGATAGTATATATTAATATATTATTTTGAAAATATTGCTAACATTATATATAATACCATATATATATATATATATATCTTCTTTATTGAGATATCTGTTCAAACTTTTCCTCATGTTAGTAATTTTTACTGCTCTTGATCAGTTTTATCATTCTTTTTTTCTGTTATGTCTGGGTCATATGTAAAACCTCACCTACATTCTCTCCTCTGTTGTGTTCTAAGAGTTTTCCAGTTATACTTTTCACAGTTAGAATTGTGGCCTATATGAGATTATTTTTGAGAAAAAAAATGTAAATCCTGTCTTACACATAGATACACAAATTTCTATCTTCATTTACTGAAAAAATAATTGTTCTTTCTCTTGAAATGACTCTGCATGACTTTACTAGTTCTGTTATATTTCAGAGGGCATTAAAGTTTGTCTTTCATTTCAAAGATATTTTGTAGATTTTAAAAATAATATGAAAAGGAGGAAAAACAATGAATAAAGCAGATCTTTCACTGTTTGGATAGTTACTAACCTTCCCTGGTTTAATCAATCACCCTCAAAAAACCAGAATGTTTGAAGACAGATTTTTTTTTATGCCTGGTGACAGTAGAAACCTTTTGGAAAACATTTGAAATCATGATGTTTGGGGATAGTGCGATCCAGTGCTGATGGGTGGGATGATGCCAATAGATGCGCTGATGTTGGGGGGGTGTGTGAAATGCCCCAGCATTGACCTGACCTTCTAGGAGCACTAAGTAGGCACACATCATCCCTGGTAACTGTTTTATTCCCTAAGAGTACACAGTCTTTTTTCTTCTCTTAAGTTCAACATAAAATACGAAGTCTTTCTTCCATTTTGGCTCAGTGACCTTCTTCTAATACACAAGCTTTTTTGACTGATGGAAATTAATCTCCTTGTTGTAGGTGATTACTGTGTTTGCTTGTTTTTAAAGATTTATTATTTATTTTATGTATGCGAATACACTCTCGCTGTCTTCAAATACACCAGAACAGGGCATCAGATTTCCATTACAGATGGTTGTGAGCTACCATGTAGGTGCTGGGAATTGAACTAAGGACCTCTGGAAAAACAGTCAGTGCTTTTAAGTGTTGAGGTATCTCACCAGCCCATTTGTTTTTTAACTTACCAAACATTACAAAATGTCAGAAAGGGAGCACAAATACATGGAAGCTAAAGAATATTAATTAAAAAAAAAAAACACTGCTACAAAACAAGAAAATTGTTCTTAAACAAGAGTGTGCATGTTAGACATTTAACAAAACACTTGGCATTTGTTCTGTAAATAAAGGTCTCAAAGCAGAAAGGCCAAGGCCTAGGGAAATTGCCACTGGCCCTGCATTCATTCTTCTGTTTTCTCTTGTTTGTTTTGTTTTTTATTTGTTTGATTTGATTTTGGTGACCGAGTTTCTCTGTGTAGCCCTGGCTGTCCTGAAACTCACTCTGTACATCAGGTTGGCCTGGAACTCAAATGTGCATTAGTCTGCCTCCTGAGTACCTGGATTAAAGTCCTGCTCCACTGTGCCCAGCCACCTTTAGTCTTTTTTTTTATTGGATATTTAATTTAAATTTCAGATGTTATCCCCTTTCTCCATTCCCCCCCCGAACCCCCTATTCCATCCACCCTCCTCCTGCTTCTATGAAGATGTGCCCCCACCCACCTTCCCAGTCTCACTTCCCCACCCTCGAATTCCCACACACTGGAGCAACCAGTCTTCATGGGACCAAGAATCTCCTCTCCCACCTCCTTTGATTTTAATAGTCTTAACAGAACACAGAACTGTTTGGCAGCAATGAAGATAGAAGTCACATCAATTAAATATAACAATCACTTAAGAGAAACATCAGAAGCCAAGAGTGCTCCTCTAACGTGTCGATATCCCTTTCATCTGACCTACAGAAAATGTAGCAGTTAGTCACACTGTGGGCACACTGGCTCCCATGTTTCAGTTTTCATGCAGGCAGCATGTGTCTTCTGCGAAGGAGGAAGAACTGGATGACTTTTGAGATGACTTGGTTCAAGCCCATATCAGTTTACCAGCTACAGTTGGTTGGGCATTGTGTAGTAAGTAGGTATATGATGTAGCCATTAGATAAATTTTGAGGCAGAGGATTGCCAGGAATAACAAGCCAAAAACTACTAAGCATGATCTGAAGCAGGGCCTTTGGAGAATTGGTAAAAAGTATTTTGTTTAGTTTTGGAAGGACAATTCCAGAAATTTAGACATTTTGGGAAAGGCAAGCCCATTGGGTCCCTATGCAAATCCATCTCTGACTGTGGAACTCCTTTAGAAATGTACAGTATGTGGCCTTAAGCAGCACACCCACCCTGGGAAAGCCAGTTTTACTCTGGTGAAATGTATAAAATGACACATCATCATAATATGTTGTAAATTTTCACTGAGATGATACTTGAAAAGTATTTATCTCTGGTCCTAGCACATAGTAGGTCGGTAGCCTATGTCCTTTCAGGTTGTGATGATCAGTCCCAGGGTCCCTCTTCTAAGTGGGAGAGTCACTAGCAGCTGTGGAAAGAAGCTCCAGCCAGTTATTAGACTTTGAAAGGAAATAACTGGGTCCTCATTTTTCCTCAACTGATGTAGAAAGCCAATCTACAACTACTGATTTACTAAGAAAGCATCATCTCTAACGTCCATCCTTAAACGCTGTTCATAGATAACTTTCCCCTCCGTGAAGGACACTTTCTTCTTTTTTGCAATAGACTGAGACCATTACAAGAAAATCACAGTCGATAGAAACACTGAGTTGTGAAGTCCAGTCCCAACGGATTTATCTACAAAACAGTCACCCCTGCCTCTAAGACTCAGGAATCATTGAAGAAGATGGGGTGGGGTGGGGGCGAGAGCGCTAGAAGACTAGGGAATTTGCTGTAAGATTGTGACTCCTTTAGGAGAGGAGAAGCTAGGTGATGAAAGAGAGAAAGAGGGGGGAGACAGGAAGGCAGATGTTCATGTATCTCCACCAGTCAAAGATAGTTGATATATCTAGGTTGGGTAGTGGGTTATACCTCTGATTGAGCAATACCAAACTTATAAAGCCTTTGATTAACATTTTTTAAAAAATGTATAAGTGCAAAAAGGAAAAGGGGGCATGGGATAAGGGTTTTCTAAGGGGGGGAATGGGGAAAGGGGGTGGCATCTGAAATGTAAATAAAATATCCAATAAAAAAATGGAAAAAAAAAAGATTGTGACTCCTTTTAACACTACAAGCTGTAGCCATAAAGTTTCACCAACATGACTGCCAGACTAGTGAACATGCCAAACTTAAAGTTGAACACCCAGGAGGGCGTTCAACCCTAAACAAAGAACCACAAGCTATCAAGGAAAGCTGGGAGCAGTCGTGGCTCCCCCAGGGAAGACAATTGTTTTTGCAGTTCTAAAAAAAAATACACACAATTAACATTATATGAATTCAATAGCTTATATTTAGTAACATCCATGTATATACAAATACATATGTGCACGGAATAACAGTTGATAATGAAGAAGAAGAGGAAGAGGAAGAAGACATGCATTTAAAGAAGAGAAGGAAGGGGTTTCTGGGAGGGTTTGGAGGGAGAAAAGGGCAAGCAGAAATGTTATAATTAAATTACAGTCTCAAAAAAAAAGCATTTTGGGTCCTCAGTTTCTTCACCTGTGAAATAAGTCTTTGCCAGCTAGGCGTGAGTGTTTTCTCACAGTTCTTTGATCTATAGTTTGATTCATTCCTTTTATTCCAGCACTGCCCACAGACAGGAAATCCCAAAAGACAATGAAATTCATTGAACAGAAGTTCCCAGTGGGTAAGGGAAATGGGCCAGACTTTCCTGCAAATGTGTGGCATTTTTGTCTTAGGCAAGAAAGGCTCCTTTATTTTATAAATTTTAAATGGAGTAAGACTAAGCTGTGAGAGTAAGCTTAAAATGTGTCTGTTTCCCAGTCCAGTATTACTTAAATCTGATTAATCATTACTACAACTATGGGCAGAGAAAATTTTCAGGTATGGAAGGCTGAGAGATCAAGGGTGTGGGAAAATACGAGAAAGTTAAGGGTAGAATCAAGTTTGAACCTCCTCCTCTTTCTTTTAAAGGGTTGAGCAACTGCCAGAAGACCTTAGAGGGCAGGCTGGGGCACTGGTCTGCAGAGGGACTACACCGCTCCCTGCACTTGACCATAGTAACTTACACAGTGAGAACACACAGGTAATTCAGAGCTGAGCCGTCACACGGACTCCCACCTTCTTAACAGGTTTGTCTAAAGCACCAATAAGTTTATGTTAGCTGAAATGAATGTCTGAATTTAGGCCTCAAAAATATTCCTTTCCCCCACCCCAATCTGTATAATTACTGTTTTTTTTCCTCCAAAAGTCTTTCAAAATACTATAATTAACAGATTGGCAGATAACCCATATAACCGCAGTTAAGGCAAATATAGTATGCAGCTGTCTTTGCATTAAGTGATTAAATCAAATAGCACAGTTTTGAAGTACATTTATAAAGCATAAATTTACCTCCTGGCAAAACTGTCTCAAGGAACACACCCTGCGCCATCTGTTCTCTCCGTCTTAATACCGTATTTCCCAGGATTCTAGCAATGAAGAGCAGAGCGACCAGCTGTGCACACCCAGGAGCTTGTGGGGGATCCTTGAGAGTATGTGACAACTCCTGGATTCTCTTACAGATGCACAGAGTAAATCATGTACCTCATGTGTGAACACGTGACCTGCATGTGTGACACATGGCACAACATGAATTCAGTCCAAGAATGTCTGTCTACCATTTTGGCATTTTGAGTATATAGATACTTTCCATGAAGGTTATGGTTTTAAATGCAATTTTCAAGGACTTACTCTCTTGGTAATTTCCTGGGTGTAGATTATTCATTAAACAATAATTAATCCATTGCCTCTGTGACATACTAGGTACTAAGCACAATGGGTAGTTTAATAAATAGTGGCAGTTCTTGCCATCTCAGAACTTACAGTTTAGCCCAGGAATCTTTTATTAATATACAACTTTGATTGAAGTTAATGGTTTTGATAAATCATACAATCACACAGACATACCCTCATTTACGGTTTATAAAATTATGGATCATCTCCAATATATAAATACAGCGTATGATCATACCATTTTCCAGAGCCAGCCCTACTCAGTGTTATTTCAGTGGATAAAATGGAAACATTTCATCATTTAGTGAAGAAACCTGAAGGTAAATATGGAAAAAAATGCTAAATTTGATGATGTGGACTGTTTTGAGGGGTTTCTGGGATAGCAAACTAGAACTGAGAACAGGAGGGGTGTGCAGTTAGGGACTACAGCAATGGCTATCAACTGTGGCTGCTTATTGTAGTCTGTTGTGGAACTGTTTAAAACCATTCCTGCTCAGACACAAGCCCATATCAGTTAATCAGAGACTCCAAGAATAGGCTTTCAGAATCTCTTTATTATGTTATTTGGGGTCATTTTAATAATCTCTACGCAGTAGAAAGTGATCTGTGAGCTAGACTTCTATAGTTGCCATGGGCTGATACACAATATAGTATTAGCACTGGCCACAGGAATGGTGATTAAATCAAATTTGAATCCAAGTGCCCAATCATATTTTAAGCATTCAATAGTCACATGTGGCTGGTGAAAAGGTAATAGAAATTACATAGAATTTGAATTTTTACTGTCTTCCCATTGGCTAGTTCTAAGCATCTTCAAACAGTGGCGTCTAGGCTGCATGTTCCCCAGGGTAGATATGAATGCAGCTCACCACAGATTCATAAACTTTCTTAAAACATCAAGAGGGGTTAGGAAGATGGCCCAGTTGGTAAAGTGTCTGCCATGCATGAGGACCCAAGCATGATCCAGAACACCCACATGAGAAAGCCAAATATGGTATGGGGCCTGTACTTTTGGTACTGCAAGGGTAGAGACAGGAGGATCCTTGGGGTTTGCTAGCCAGATAATTTACCTGAATTAACAATCTTCAGAACCAGTGCAAGACTCCATGTTGAAAAATAGTGCAGAACATGACTGAGGGTGACCTGGTGTCAACCTCTGGCCTCTGCATACTGTGACCCCCCAAGATAGTTGTATAAGTGTACAAGCAAATGAAGATTCTGGGACTTGTTTGGTTACTTGATTATGAACATGGACCTTTGAGATGACAATATCAAGTCAGTGTCACACCTAATAGAGATGAAGAAGAGAAAGTATATAATAATGCCCATCATGAAGGAGTCAGGAAAGATTTGAGAGCTGTGGGCAAAGAACTGAGTACACATGGTGGTGGAACAATAAAAAATGAAGACTGTGCATGCATCAGAAGGAGCCAGACCAATGAGATTCCTCACTCAGGCAGGGACACTTAGATTTGAGGAAGTTAGAAAGAGCAGGTTTTGGGAGATAGGACACAGAACATAACATCTTTGTCACCAGTCAGGATAAGAAGAGAAAGTGGTTGGAGACTGTGACCCTGATTGGAAAATGGCCACTTCTTTATTGGCAATACTGAGAAAAGTTAAATTAAGGCCCGGTTTAGTCGGCTAGGGTACATGTAAGCATCGAAAATGAGAAAAGTAAGCCAGGGTGTTGGTATCTATTTACTGACTGATTTATTTAATTTTATTTAATTTGTGTGTGTGTGTGTGTGTGTGTGTGTGTGTGTGTGTGTGTGTGTGTGCAAGTGCTCCAAATGAATGCAAGAAATCTTTAAGGTCAGAAGAGGGTATCCCTACACCCACAACTACCCTACAACCAGATACCCTAGAACTGGTGGTGAGCTGCCTCATGGTTGCCAGGAATCAAAACCAGGTCTTCTGCAAAAGCAGAAAATGCTCTTAACCACTGAGCCATCTTTTCAGGTCCTACTTCTCTGTATTTAGGGGTATGAGCCACAACTTTGCAGCTATACATCGACACTGAGTTGTACCTAGGACTGTGATGATGCAATTTTATGAAAATAATTCTTACATTGAAAGAGACTGAAACTTTTGCTGAACATCATGGCCAAGTTCACAGTATACCCTGAGGTTGCCTAAGACTCGGCCTGGTATCCTGCTGTGTACTTACCCTGTTTGTTTCTCATGCCTTTAGGAGCATTTAGTTGTTTTGGGTTTTCCCTGATTTCCTCCATGCCCTGACTCAAAGAAATATGTGTGTATATATGAGCATTATGGTAATCATATGCCATATAATTAAAAATGTCAGAAGCAAACTTATATAACAAATATCTCCACAAATGTTGGAAGGAACATATACATACATACATACATACATACATACTTATTGACTTGACAACAGAGTGTTTGCAGTGCTATTTGTTATCTGAATCTGTTGCATCATCTGGAGTTAGTAACTTTTCCTCTAAAACTTGGCTAAGGATTTCTATAAAGAATCCCTTATTCTTCAAAATTCAATGCTTTCTGTGATTTTTGTTCAAGAAATACAGAGTAATGCCCTTTGTTTGAAACACAGGTCATGCAGACAGATATGATACACATAGTCAACAGACTACAGAAAAGCCAGCAACACAGACTAGGGACAGATGGAAAATACAGGGAGAATTTAAGCTTGAGCTGACTCCGAGTGAAAGCAATTCAAAGAGAAGTGCTGTGCTGTCTTTGCTTAAAGTGACAGCAATGCACTTTGGTGCCTCTGAGGCCATCTTTGAAGCACTTAGTTGATGCTCTGCAAATGACATCTGGCTCTGTAGTCTCACTTCTTGCGTGTGAATGAGGGTACAAGCATGCCAAATGACTTTCCCAAGGCCTCTCAGCTAGAATTTGAGGCAGGAACTGGAGTGTAATCCAGGTTGTCAAATCTCCACCCTGGAGGCTGCACACTGTCTTTCAGATTTCCAGATGTGGCAAGGAGCAACGCCGTACACAAAGCTTCTTCATCATGGTTTTTGAAACGAAAGTACTTAAAGGGGGAAAGAAGGCAGCAATATCACATTTAATCGGCTGGGAGGGGCAACAGAATCACACTTTTCAGGATTCTTAATTTTTTTATTTATGTGAAACATCAGAAATCCCTCTCCTTTTTCCTGTTATCATAGGATACTTTTGTTTAGAGATATAGATTATTTAATATTTTGGAGAATTTATAATTTTATAAGTCCTGATTGTCTTATAAATGTATTGAGACTCTGATGCCTTATTATTAAATAAATGAAGAGCTTCTGTTTGCTGCCGTTGTATCTAAAAAATAGATTTATTTTATTTTATTTTTTGAAGCTGAGTAATATGTATTAGCTAGTCCAAGCTGCAGTAGTCAGGCTGAAGAGGAGATATTTCAAGTTTTGTTTTGCTTCAATATTTATTAATGCATAAGTAGCTACATTTAATATGCCCATAATTTACTAGTAGACCTTATCTGAAGGCAGAAGTAGAGTCCATAATTACTGTGATGCACATATCCTCCAGGCAGTTCTTAAATCTGACTTTTGTCTACTGTCATTCGGGTTGAACGTTTAGCAATGCAATTCATAAAGAGGCAGTTCACAGAAAACTATGATCTGGCCTAACTCAACAGCTCCCACTTTAATAGTCAGTGGGAGTCAGCATTAAATTACTCAGCTTATAATTTATATCCGGAACAGACAATTTAATCGTTTTCGGATGTGTTCAAGCACAGCTCACAGTTTAACGGCCTGTGCCTTTTATTTTCTCGCCACTCCCTGACAAGAAGACTCTTGTGCTTCCACAGAGGAAACAGCTTTCCTTCCCAGTCCTCCTTCAGTTAGATTGTGGATGGAAACACATGATGAGAAGGGGGAGGTGAAAAGCAACACAAGGCTCCAAGGAGAAAAAACCTGGGAGGTTTTGAGGTTGTATAAAAATTAACTGAGAAAATGGAACAATTATTTTGACAGCAGGTGGGAGCTCAAAGCTGTTAATTAAGAGGGCAACCATCAAGAACATGAAGACTCAAGTTTCAAGAGGTTTACTAATTCTTTTCCAGTGTTTTGTGAAGATTTGATTATATGGTACTATTTTAAAATATCATTTTATGGTTTTAAGAAATGACAGAGGAAGTGGCTTAACAAAATGATCACCCTGGAGGGACAAGGATAACAACTAGCATTTGGCAGCTATTCATTGTATATAACTCAAAAGTGTTATTTACCCTGTGGATAAAAAGACAACTAATTATAAGAAGTAGTGATAAAACTGAACATGTGTGCCGATCTCAAATAAATCAGGCAAGTTACGATGAAATGAATGGGCAGATGAATGAACAAACGGGTAGATGGAAGAATAGAGTAATTGCTGGATGGGCACAGACTAGCTATCCCCATATGAAAATCGCAGCTAATATTAGCATGATCATGTTCATGTCAAATAGACAAAAGTAAGATGGCCTAAAACAACAACAAAAATTAATAGGGTTATACTCTCTATAAGAACAGAGGAAATAGCTAAAGGGTAGACAGATCTTTCTGATGGGAGCTTTGTCACAACACAAACCACTCCACAATTCCTCTTATACAGGTCAATAAATACTAAATATTAAATAAATGGAAGTAAGGAGAAAGGAAGAAAAGAAGGAAGGAAGGAAGGAAGGAAGGAAAGAAGGAAGGAAGGAAGGAAGAAAGAAAGAAAGAAAGAAAGAAAGAAAGAAAGAAAGAAAGAAAGAAAGAAAAAGAAAAGAAGGGAGGAAGGAAGGTAAGGTGATATATTTGGAAAAACAAGAATGGTATTTATCCAGTACAATCTAAATAATCTTCTTGTAATAAAAGAAACATACTCAACATGTTAATAAGAACCACTTTAGGCACAGAGGTGGGGCTCACATGCCCAACTTGATCCCTGAAGGAATTTAGAAGGTGTGTCCAGATTTGAGATGACACCTCAAAAGTACTGCCTGTGACAGCACTGGTTATCTAATCATTCAAATGAAGGCTTAGAGAGGTGAATAGTATGGCCCATCACAGAGGGCTTCCTAGGTAACCTGAGAGGACAAAGGAGACAGAATCAGGTTTCATATCCTATGTCTCCACCCAGTCCCTCTACTTCTGTCTTGTCTTTGTTTAATACCCAGGATCATTTTAGAACCCTGCGCAGCTTTGCTCAGTCTTAGATTATTTTTGTTGTTGTTGTTGTTGCTGGTGCTGCTGATGCTGTTATTGTTATTATTTCACTTGTCTTTTTCTATCCCAAACAAAGTACTCTGGTGAAGCATACTTCAGCCTCCTGAAAGTTGAGAGTTCTATATTACAAGAAAGCACAGTCAGTCATTCAACAAAACTCTTCCATTCCCTTAAAATTTTTTTTTTTTTTTTTTTTTTTTTGGCCCTGCAGTTGTCCTTTCTATTACATTTCTCTCCTCTATTTTTCATCATCCCAATACACATCAAAACATCAGTCAGGCCAAATTTCTTTTTTTCCCATTCATACTCACAGTTAGTAGATGAGTACACAGAGAGCCATAAGTGTCCCTTTACTCCCCCTAAATTATTAGTACTTAATGGGTGACTGTTTTATGATTGACCTTTACTCTGCCCATGAATACTGACTGGAGGGACAGACAGCAGCCTACTCTCTGGATAATTTTACACACATCATGTATTGTGGGTTTTTTTTAATCTTTTAAAAAACATATATTTTGATCAAGTTGGCTTCATTATAAAGATAAAAGGATGTTTCAATTTATGCAAATAAACTAATGTAATATATTACATAAATAAAATCAAGAACAAAATCCACACGATCATCTCAATAAAGGCAGAACATGTTTCACACAATCTAACGTATCTTCATATAATAACATCAAAGAGACTTTTGAGTAGGTGGAACATATCTTAATAAGAACTATTTAATGACACAGCTAGAGTAAATGTCATAGTAACTGGAGAGAAACTTCAAAGCATTTCCTTAAAATTAGAAACAATGCAAGGGTGTCCTCTCTGTTTCTTCCTATTCACTATAGTGCTTGAAGTCTTAGCTAAAGCAATAAGACATGAGAAGAAAATAAAGCAATACAAATAAAAAAGAAAGAAGTCAAATTATTTACAGATAATAGAATTCTGTACATAAGAGACCCTAAAGTCCCCACCAGAAACTCTTAGAGCTAAAAAAATACAAAACACTTTAAACAAAGTGACAGGATACATAATATACAAAACCAACAGCCTTTTAATATACTAGTGACAAACATGCTAAGAAAGAAATCGGGGAGCCGGGCAGTGGTGGCGCACGCCTTTAATCCCAGCACTTGGGAGGCAGAGACAGGCGGATTTCTGAGTTCGAGGCCAGCCTGGTCTACAGAGTGAGTTCCAAGATAGCCAGGACTACACAGAGAAACCCTGTCTCGAAAAACAAAAAAAAAAAAAAAAAAAAAAAAAAAATCGGGGAAATGATTCTATTCATAATAGTCATAAATCCTACCCCTCACAAAAACAAAGACAAAAAAACTTCAGCAAAATAAAACAAACAACAAAAAACTAAACTAAACCATGAAATAAAGCTAAACAAGGAAGTGAAAGAACTCTACAAGGAATACTTTAGAATCTTGGATAGGAAAATACTAGAAGAAAGACTTTCTATGCTTAGGGACTCAAATAAATAATAGTATGAAAATGGCCATCCTATCCAAATCAATCTCCAGATTTAGTTCACTCTGCATCAAAATCACAATGCCATTCTTAATAGAAATAGATAAAAAAAAATCGTAATCTTGACATGGAAACGCAAAAGTCCTGGAGAGCTAATGCAATCCTGAGCAAAAGAAACAATGCAGAAGGTATGACAATACCTGGTTTTATGTTAAACTACAGAGTTGTATCAACAAAAACAGCATCATACTATAACAGGCAGACATGCAGATCAATGGGCAAAACCACAGAATCTACATACATACCCATATAGTTACAGTCACATGATAGTTAACATAAGATGCCAAAACACGCAGTGAAGAAAAAAATAGCCTCATCACTGAACATACAAGAATGGAACTATATTTTTATCTTTAAATCTTCATTAAAAAAATGTGCTCCAAATGTATCAAAAACCTTAAAGTAGAACCAGAAACCCTGAAACTCTAGAGGAAAAAGTAGAGAAAACATTTCAAGACATGGACATACATAAGGACTTGCTGAATAGAACTCCAGTTGTTCAGAAAATAAAGCAAACAATCAGCAAATGGGCCCTTATAAAATTAGAAATTCTTCCATGCCACAAAAAACAAAAACAAAAAACCCAAAAAACAAAAAACAAAAAATCCCAACCAATTGAAGAGACAGCTACAGCATGGAATAAAATTTTTGCTAGCTAGGCATCTGACATAAGGTTAGTACCCACAATATACAAAAACAAATAAAAAACACTCCGGAGACCAAGGAAACAAATGCCCAACCAGAACCCAGAACATGAATTAAAAACTGAAGCAGAAAATTCTCAGAAGAAACCCAGGTGGCTGATAAAAGCTATTAAAAAGTATTCAATATTCTTAACCATCGGGATAAACAAAACTAAGTCAAAATTCTTCACCCCACTTGGAACTGTCATCAAGAAGAGAAAAGATTGCTAAAGCTGCCAGACAGGTGGGAAAGATGAGGCTTCATCCGGTGTCGGTGGCAAGTTAATGCCGCCGTGCTGGGAGCTAGTTTGGACACTTCTCAAAAAAAGTACCAAAGGAAAAAAACCGTATGACCCAGCTGCACCACTCCTTTGTGAATAGCTCATTCTATGTCCAAGCACGTGAGTAAGTACATGCACACTGATGTTCGGTGATGCTCTATTCACAGAAGAAAGGAAATGGAATCACCCTCAATGTCCACAAGCTGAATGCCCAGTGAAACATATATATTCAGTGTAAAGAAAAATGATCCTGGAATGTAAAGGAAAATAGAACAGAATTGGAAAATATTATACTAAGTGAGATAACACAGGCCCAGAAAGACAAACACTGTGGGTTCTTTCTCCTATCTGGACCTTAGCGTCTAACTTTGACGTATGCGTGTGTATGTGGGAGTTAAGTAGAAAGGTGCCCATAGAGCAGGTAGAGGAAAGATTCCTTAAGGAAAGGGGGGGCTAATAGAAAACATCCAACTTGAAAAAGGAGAAATACTGAGGGTGGAAAGGTTAGAGTGGACAAGAGGGTCAAGAGTTGGGAAAGAAAGGTCATGGAAAGAGACTCAACTGATAGCAATGCATGTTTTGAGCAAACCTTCCACAGGTCTCAGCCTTTATTCTATAAACTACAGGGTTAAATTAAGCGCCCCCTTAGTTCATTCCCAGGTGCTGATACGCCATTTTGGATTCCTATGTTCCCTTCTGGAAGTCCCTTATCTTATGGAAATAAAAGTAACAAATGATTTTCTATTGTGGGGGACGGAGCAAGGCAGGAGGCGGTGCTTCCATGGGATTTTCCAGTTATGTTTGCTGTTTCAAAAGGGTTTCTTGTTTTCTTGGAGATGATTTTTTTCCAAGGAAGCTGTAGCTTTTCTTATTTTTTCACTACTTTGTGGGATCCTGATGGGTTCTTCATCTAACTGTCTGTAAACAGCATCTTCTCTGGCTCAGCTCACCTTCTCCTAGCTCAGCTGTCTCACATGTGCACTGCTCAATCTCTTCCCTAGCCCTACCCAAACTTCCGTCTTCCTGCATCAACTGTCTCTCTAACTTCCTCTCTGACTCTACATTTCTGCCACCTAGAGACCCTCCTCTCATCCTTCTCCGATCCTCCTCCAATCCTATTCAGTCTCTCTTAGCCTCTGCTGGCTTTTTATATCCGCTCCTGTTCCCTGAGATGTGTTTACAGCTGCTGTACCAAGTGTCCAAATCTTTGTATTGTTTTTATTTTAACTAAGGTCACTCAGTGAAATATAGCACAGGTCTATGGCAGAAGCTTGTTTCATTGACAATGAGAAAGATGCTTTCACACTGGGTTACACTGGGGATTTCTATTCTCTCAGTCAATACCAAAATATATGTTCTCTCTCTCTCTGTGTACATGCATTAGTGAAGGCACATGTGTGAGTGTAGCAGTCAGAGTCCAAACTCTGGTGTTGATCCTTGCCACCCACCTTGTTTGTGACAGGATCTTTTCTTTTCCTACTGCTCTACTCCAAACTCCCTGATCTGCAAGCTTATGGGAATTATCCTAGCTCTTTCTCTTTTATCCCTATAGGAATGCTGAGATGTGGGCTCGATGGTTCTGAACTCACAGGTCCTGCATTTGTGGGGCGATTGCTCTTTCCCTCTGAGCTGTCTCCTCAGCCCTCCATATTAATCATGACTACCATTTATCACATCACTGAATACTTTCCATATAAAGAATTGGAAGTGATAAAACGTCATATTCCATGCAGGCAGCTCACATGTAGAATAAAAGCTGGGTATGCAAGGTAAATAGGATGCCATTTTTATGCCAGGCATCCATTTTGATCTCACAGCTATCCTTACAAAGCTGTTTCTAGTAATTCTGAAAAGCTTCATTAATAAGGTAAAAACTAACTATAAGGGGTATGTGAAGACCTTGGTTTCTGCATAAGAGAAAGTCTAAAACAGGAATGTCTCACTTTGGGGGCCTGGGTGTGAGAATGATAGCTGTGACCATTGAAGTTTCTTCATGTCAACGTTCACTAAGATCAGCAGGGTCTGGTCATTCTGAACCATGTGTTAGGAAATGATTTGAAACCCAGAAATTGCTAGAATTGATTATTATTATTATTTTAAAAAATGAACAAGCGCTGAAGAGGTGGCTCAGCAGTTAAGAGCCTTGATGCTCTTTTAGAGACCTCAAGTTCATTTCACATCACCTCTGTCTGGCAGCTCACAATCACTTATAACTCTAGCTCCAGGGGATCCAATGACCTCTGCTGGCCTCTGTGGTTACTACTCCACCCCAACACACATACACACATACATATACCCACACAGACATATAATATACATGCAATTATAAAATCAAAGGCTTTAAACAACAAATCAAAATAACCTAGTATTTTTACTCAGATTTATTTTGTTTCTAACTGGTTCCAATTTGTTATGCATGCAAACACTATTCTGCTTTGAACTTCTGAATCTCAATTACATGCTATCGTAAGGTTTCTATTGCTGTGATGAAACACCGTGACCAGAGGCAACTTGGGGAAGAAAGGGTTTATTTTGTCAGATAGCTCATGGGTCTCAGCAAATGGGTTACCACTCGTTTGAAGATAAATGACCCTTTAACAGGGGTTGCCTAAGATGATCAAAACCATATATTTTACATTATAATTCATAATAATAGCAAAGCCAGTTATGAAGTTGCAACAAAATAACTTTATGGTTGGGAGTCACCATACATGAGGATTCATATTAAAAGGTCACAGTACTAGGAAGTTTGAAAACCACTGCTATAGCTTTGTATATAGTCTGCCATCCAGAGAAGTCAGGGCCAGAACTCAAGGCAGGAACCCAGAAGCAGAAACGGATGCAGAAGCTGTGGAGGAATGTTATTTATTGGCTTGTTTCTCATAGCTGGCTCAGCCTCTTTTTCACACCATACAGAACTACCCCACCCAGAAGTTTCACCATGCCTTGTGGAATTAATCATCTACTAATGAAATGAACCACAGGCTTCCCCATACTCCATCTTAATAGGGGCATTTTCTCAATTGAAGTTCCCTCTCCTCAAAGGACTTTAGCTTTGTTAGTCTAGGGGAGCATTGACATCCCAAGTGGTACAACTTCATCATTATATATATGATATATATCACAAAAATCTCACCACCAGGCATGAGAAACTGTCTTTGAGTTGTTGAGCTGTTGGCTGTTTTTTAGGACAGTCCAATAAATCTCTTGAACAATGAACTTACTCAGGGATGCCAAGTGCTCAGAACATTTACCATCACACAGGACCCTGCAAGGGTCATGGATTGTATTTGCTCACACTCTTCATAAGTCTCCTATTATCTAAGGCAGCCACAGATTTCTTTTTTCCTTCATGATTGACATTTTTGAAGAAAGCAGCCGATAAGCCATTTTACAGTGCTGTTTTTCCATCTGGAAGCAGTTGCTGGAACTTGCTTTGCTCATATTTGAAGGATATTTCTAGTATTGTAGTGTTTTGCTCAGCTAAGAGACAAACAGGGGAGGCTTTGCTGAGCAGAAACATAGGTGAAGATTGGAAGATTTGATTATGAATGCTATGATCTGAATGCTTGTGTTCTAACCAAATCTGTATGCAGAAATCCTTATATCCATGGTGATTATTAAAAATGGTTTTCTGTTGAAGGCAAGGCATTCACAATCTAGATTAGTCTTCTCTTGAGAATTTGGAGTGATGCCCTATTTCTTCCTCTGTGTGAGAACTCAGAAGAAACAGCCTTCGAGAAAACAGTATCCATACAGATACAATGCACTCATATGATATATATGTATGTATATATATGTATATATACATATATATTTCATTGTAAATACTCTATCAATTGTCTTAATATCCATTGAAAGTATATAGATGAAATGTTATCAACTATATGGAAAAACAGAATATACCTTTTTTGATAACATACTGATGTGATCCAAATCATGTCTACAAAATGCAGATCTATATGGCTCCAACTTCTCCCTTAAAAACCTGGGTCTTCAAATCAGGATGTCCCTGGCTTTCAGGGTAGAATGGGGAGCTGGGAGGATTGGCATGCCCTGTGAGAAACAAGAACACTATGAAACAGTCTGCTGGCCTGGGATCTGGTAGTGGTTATAAGCGATCCATTGGAGCTGGGCATTGTGTGTATATATGTGATAAGGCTGAGATCCTAAAAAGGACTTCGATGGAGAGAAGCCATGTAGACTAGGAAGCAGATTTTTTATTATTATTTAATTAAATGTTTATTGAGTTAATTATATCATATGAAGCTTTAAAATTCAAGATGATAAATTCAGAAATATTTTGCTTTCCTTCAATGATACCATTTTATATATAACTACTGTATATTAAATGGTGGCACCAAAGAATGATAATAAGCCAGCAACCTCACCCAGAGTTCATCAATTTTATGTACTCATGTGTATGCACATGGGCCTAATTCTAGTATATTTTTGTTATAGGTATACATTTCTTATTGGATATTTTCTTTATTTACATTTCAATTGTTTTCCCCTTTCCAGGTCTCTCCTTCAGAAACCCTCATCTCATCCCTCCTCCTCCTGCCTCTATGAGGGTGCTCCTCTACCCACCCACCCACCCACCTCCATCTTTCTCTCCTGGCATTCCCCAACACTGGGGCATTGAACACCCTCAGGCCCAAGGGACACTGCTCCCACTGACATCCAACAAGGCCATAGGAGGATGGGCTGTGGGCCCTGTCTACCTTCACCTGTGTAGGATAGTTAAAAATCTTTGTTCGCTAATGCTTTTTATAAAAGTGTTACAGAGTTTATGGGCTTGAAAAGAGGTTGAGCCGGGTTTGTGCAATGATAAAAAAAGATGTGTAGAGCAGTTGGAGTAGAGAGTTGAATGATTTCAAGGCCAAACATCTTGGACCATTGGTCCAAGTTCTAAGGTAAACTTCAGATTATCAAGCCTGAAGAGCAGCTATGTCCAAAGCCAAGGTCTGCAACTCATGAGTCATACGGTATGTTAAAGATGGCCTGGACAACAGTTGAGTCCAGGGAAAGTTTTAGATCAGTGGACTCACATCTCTGTCCTTGTCTTTCATCCCTCCATGTAGGTTCAGAGCTACTTGCTGTGGCCCTGCAGGAACTCACTGCTCATGGCCTCAATGTCCAAGTGTCTGAGGGTGCAGTGTGCTTAAGGTGATGGAGACTGGCTTTTTTCTTCTGGAGTTACATTTGTTCCCCAGAGAAACTCAAATCTGTTTCCTGGGATACTGACATGTTGTTCTACATTCTTTAAAGGTTGTGATTCCTCATTTAAAAACAACAACAACAACAACAACAACAACAACAACAACAACAAAAACAGCTTTAGGGGAAAAAAATCATCCAGATCCAGTAAGAGCTCCTGAGGTTCAGCTTCAAGAAAAATGGAGTTATGTTTTTTTTCTCATATCCTGCTTTCCTCAAACACCTTTGAGATGAAAACTCCTAGGAGCTAGTAGAACACTACCGTTCAAGGGAAATAACCTGGACAGAAAAGAGAATTTAGTGGGCACAGACTCCCACGCAGACCTCACAGCCTGTCCACCTGTGCTGGTAGAGGCTTCTAGGTAGATCTCCTTTCTTGTTAATTGGGAGTGTTAGTTTACAAGGAGCTTCCAGTGAAGTGTACATTTGTGTAAGTATATTTTCTATACATTGCTTACTGGCAGCTGTTGTTCATCTTAGTTGTCTAGGGTTGACCCAGAAGCTAATGTTCACCCTCTGCTTAGATGCTGCCCTATCTGAGTCTAGTGAATGGCATGGATATGTCCCTAACAGTCCAAGAGTCTTCCCTTCTTGATGAGGGGGCTACCAGTGAGGACCTCATGAAGGGAACATCACCAGGGCTTTTCAAGGGAGCAAATGTAGGAAAATTGTTTTATTTCACTTTTACATGAAGAATAGTGGGAAAATAAAAAGATATTTTAATGCAACCTAGAAATTCATTATTCATGAATAACAAATGTTCTCTCAGCTTGCCTAAGGAGGGCCGTACAAGCCTAAGGCTCCTTGTTTTTTTCCCCATCTTTCAGTAGCAACACAGAGAGCCAGGAAGAGGATCAAAGGTGGGATACTAACAAGCACACGTCTGCCATATCACTTACTGCCAATCAGAATCCTGAAGGATACATAATCTTGCACTAATCTCAAATGTTGAAATCCTAAAAGAGCCAAATCCCTAAAGTATACAATCTCTAAAGATCAAAATCCTTATGATCACAATTCCAGAAGTGTAAAGCCCCAAATGTTGAATTTTGGAAAGATGAAATTCTGAAAACTACAACCCCGTTGAAAAAAGTAGATGGCTGCACAGGATGGGTGCAGTGCTGAATTCCAGGGAAGCCTTTGTTGCGGTTCAGATGGCACTGGAAACTGATGCTCATTTATGTCCCTGTGTTCCACCTCCGTCCCTTCACACAGCAGCATGATTGACTTCCAAGAATTGCCTTGTGTCAGAGAACAAAGTGAGTTCTGTACACCAGCAGCTTTCTAGATGAAAGACGTCTGCCAGTACAAGGTTCCGCCAATGTTAGGAAACACACTGAATGGGGAACTAACTGTTAAAGTAGTGATTTGGAAGAGAGGAGGAAATTTGCCGTTTAACACTACAACTGAAATAGACTTCACTGCAGAGGCTGCACTTGAGTTCCAGGATGGTGGCTTCCAAATTCTCTCCTCTGAGTTTTAAATTTTGTTTTGTGACATTTTTGTTTGTTTGTTTGTTTGTTTTTGTTTGGAAACAGATCTTTTTCTGTATCCCATGCTGGCCTAGAATTCACTATGTAGCTACGGGTAGTCTCAAACTCACAGCAATCCTCCTGCCTCCATCTCTCAAATGCTGGGATTATAGAATGGTTCCACAACATGCCTACATTCCATTGACTTTTATGTCCCTATATACAATCCCTGCTCCTATTGCATTTAAAAATCCCAAGACATTTTCTGTTTGTGAATTGAAAACTGGAAAGAAAGAGTGAGTCTTAATAGACTTGAAAGAAGACAATGGATCTCAATCAAATCCCCAAACAATGTGTACAGGTTTATATTTTGACTCAATCAAAGCTTTTAAAACTGAATGAACCTTACCAAACAAATGGTTTTATTGTTGTTGTGTTTGCTTGTTTTTGCTCTTTTTTTCAAAGATTTTTAAAATTTCTTATGTATACAGTATATATGCAATATATATGCCTGCAGGGCACGAGATCTCATTACAGATGGTTGTAGGCCACCATATGGTTCCTGGGAATTGAACTCAGGACCTCTGGAAGAGCAATCAGTGCTCTTAACCACTGAGCCACCTCTCCAGCCCCTGTCTTCTGCTCTTCTTACTTCTACTTCTCCCAGTGCATTCAGTTCAAAGTTCAGGTAACTCTACTGGACTGAAGATAAGACAAATGGGCACACTTCACTTTTAAAACATCATTTGATAGAGGGAATAGGGCAAACAGATCTCTACCATATGTTTAGATCACTTCAGTCTGAAACAAAGCCCCAGGTATGTGGTTTCAGGGAAAGCTGAGTGAGATAAAAAGGTGGATAGTTAGAAACTGGGTGAAACTCAAAAATATTGAACTCAAAAAAAAAAAAAAAAAAAAAAAAAAAAAAGCAGCCTTAACAGGCATGCTAGGCAAAGGACAAGGTATACATTAGAGTGAACTCCACAGGGTCACAATATAGTACTCTGCAAAATAATACAGATTAAGATGGGAGATCTGAGATCTGCTCAGCAAGCAGACCCAGGAAAAGGACCACAGAAAAACCTAGCTTGCCCATGGGTAATGTGTAAGGATCATTTTAAGAGATGGATTGGATGTTCAGAGTGGATGTTGCTCTTATTAAAAAACAAAACAAAACAAAACTAGAATCCAAGTCAAGTGACTCAAAACTGCCTACATATCCAAGTCCAGATGCATCCATCTTCTCTGATGTGTCATTGCAGGGCTCCAGAGATTGACCTGACAGACAGTGAAGGAAAAAGAAACAGACACACAGATACACAGAAAATCTGAGATCAGATGGTCTCTGATAGAAACCAAAGTGTGCCCCCCCCATATAGTTAAGTATGTTACTTATATACTGTTGAATAGGAAGTCAGGTATTTTCAGACAGATAAACAAGAAAATGGTGCTAAAATATACCTGAATCAAGGAGGCAGTTTGAGCTAATCTCTTTAGGAGTGCTGTATAAGGGGAGCAACCTTCAGGCCCCAGATATCATGTAGGAGGAAACTATGGCTATCTACACATGGACCAGGAAGGAAGGCTTTGCCATTTCTCTGAGCCTAACCTAGAGAAGCTTTGTTACTCTTATAAAGTTGAAGCATTGGTCTTTAACATGGATGTGGCCAAGTGAAATAACACACATTCACTCAAGTCTCAAGTCTGCGTTGTATTGCTCCATGTATCTATCTTCTTTGGGCTCTGTGTACTTATGTGAACATGATATATATATATATATATATTTATATATATATATATATATACACATATATACAGATTATGTTCACAGATTATATACAGATTATGATATATATATATATATATATATATATATCTTTCACAAAGGGAGGCATTTTACAGTTGAATCTTTCATCTATGGAAGCAGATGCCTCTGTGTTTTCGTGGTTTCACCTCACAGACCTCCCTTCCTCTCCTCTCTTATTTAGGGTCTTATTGCTGTGAAAAGACACTATGACCATGGAAACTCTGAAACTCTTACAAAGGAAAACATTTCATTGGGGCTGGTTTACAGTTTCAGAGGTTTGGCTCGCTATCCTCATGCCAGAAAGCATGGCAGCATACAGGCAGACATGGTGGTGGAGAAGAAGCAAGAGCTCTACATGTTGATCTGTAGGCAATGGGAGAGAATGCCACACTAAGCCTAACTTAAGAATCTGAGACTGCAAAGCCCACTCCCACAGTGACACACTTCCTCCAACATGGCCACACCTCCTAATAGTAATACTCCCTATGGGCCAAGCATTTGAACATGTGAGTCTATGGGGGCCATTCCTATTCAAACAACTACATGTCCCTACTGGATACACAAGTGACCAAACAAAGGATCAATGTGGGCCCAGGAAATTGGTTGTGACTTTTTGAATAGAAACCCAATAGACTGGTAAATAATAACAAGAACTAACTTGTGGACTTTTATTAAATCAACAAACTTCTACATAGCAGAGGAAACAGTGAATAGACCAAAAAGACAGCCTACTGAATGGAAGAAAATGTTTGCTAAGTACTAATACGACATGGGATTACTATCCAGAATAAATAAGGACCTCAGAAACAAACATCCAAACAGCAAGCACACTAGTCACCAAATAGTCATATTAAGTGAACAGACCAAATGAAGAAGTCAAATGGCCAATAAATACATGAAAAAAATAATCAGCATCCTTATCAGACTCGGAAATGCAAGTCAAAACAACATTCAGAGTCTAGCCTACTCCAGTCAGAATGGCAATCATCAAGAAACATTCAAACAGAAAAACAAACAAATCCCCCAAAATATTAACCAGGATGTGAGGGAGGATGTATAAATTAGAGTTGCCATTATGGAAATACATGTGAAAATTTCTCAGAATTGAACGTAGAGCCAGCATATGATACAGCTAGATCACTTCTGCATATTTATTGTAAAGAATTTAAACACCTTAGTAAACTTTACCTACATATCTATTATGGTGGCTTATGAGGTGCTTATTATTGTAGTTATTTGAACACTTGGTTTGGGACATCTATATATGTCTTTCCCAGTTGGTGGCATGTTTTAAGGGATAATAGGAGATGTGGGCTTGTTGGAAAAAATGTGTCACTGGAGGATAGCTTTGGGTACTTAACTGCTCCTTCCGTTTTTACATCACAGAGATGCTTTGTGCTTATGGTTCAACATGTGAGTGGCTCTACTCTTAAAGAAAATTGATTCTTTCTCTCGTGGAAGCTATCAATTGACAATAATTATTCATCTAGGAGTTAGACTTTATGCCTACTTCTCTTTTCCAGGCTGAGATTTTGTCTGAGTTGAGCTTACACAGGCCATCTGCATAATTTCCCAAGTGTTGTGAGCTCATATATGCAAATGTTATGCTGTGTCCAGAAAACACATCTTTTCTTGTTCATGGCTCTTACTATCATTCTACTCACCCCCTCCTCAGTAACTCCTGACTCTTGGGAGGAGGGGAGTGGAATGCAGATGTCCCATTTAAGGCTGAACATTCTACAGTCTCTTGGTCTCTCCATCTTGACAAATTGTGGATCTTTGTTAATGATATCCGCTGCAAATAAAAGCTTCTCTTTTAATGCTTGAAAGATACACTCATCTATGGCTATAACAGCAATAAGTGATTAACAGTTGATTTACTAGGATGTCCATTTACAAGAATAATAGTTTTAATTATTTCTATAGGGTCTGTGACTCATCTAGCTATCTGTTCTTGGCTTGATAATGGTACCAGGTATGAGTTTCATTTTGTAGAGGAGGACTTAAATCCAGTCAGAAAGTGATTGTCTATTTTTATAATGTTCATGCCACAATTATACCAATGGGTATGTTTTGCCTGTTTTGCCGGGCCAGTCAGTGTTGTAGACTGCAGGGTTCCTATCTGGGTAAAACTAATGATTTTTCTTCTATCCTGGTAATGTGCATAGAATCAGAGTTATGAAGGAAAGCCAGTAGGGATGAAGCATTTATATCTGGACAAGTTTGCTTTATTTGTGTTTTATAGCTCAAATATGTGGTATCTTACCATCAAGTTCTGGGGCATAACCAACTCTATTGGCAATGGAATTGGAGATATATGAGAACTCATGCCAACAACTCCACGGGAGAAAAACCATTTGTGCCACTAGGCTTTTTTGTTATCCTATAGTACCCCTATTCTGTGGTTGGGGCACAATCACTTCTTATAGGGAGTAACTCCATTTAGACTTTTTAGACATGTGTCTGTTATATATATAATATATAATATATAATATATATATATATATATATATATATATATATATATATATATTATAGTCATGACAGTCTTTGACAGTCTTTCTGGGAAAATGTGAAAAAAACATCTACTCTATTCAGATAGGGAATCCATGATAGATGAAACTACAAACACCACCAAAGCCCAACTTTGTGAACTATGAAGTTTTATTATGGTCACTTATAGGAATATGGGGGGATAGGGTTTGTGCAGAAGCAGAAATGAATGAAAGATACCTGCATCACCAAAGCCCACCACTGTATTAGTAAAAGCTCACAAAGCTACAAAGCTAGCGTGCTCTGTGCAGCTGGGAGGCAGATCTCCAGGTTAAAGTGTGTTCTTTCCAGGTGGCTTGAACCGACTGAGTTTCTTCCTGCCCGCCCAGCTTTCTGGGCATGTCCTAAGCAGTTCTTACTGCTTGTATGTTCTTGGGGGAAATGGGGGCCTAGTGAGTCTGGTCAGTTTGAGGGACTTCTGAAGCTATTTGTAATTATTTACTTCCTGACTTTAAGGAGCTTCTCTGTAGGATGAAATGTTTCATCTCCCCCTTGATCATCTTGTTATTAATGTTGTAAGATCCTGTGTCTTAATAAGCTTTCCTCCAAAATTTTAGGTTTTAATATATAATGAAACTGCTACCTAAAAGTGTGTGTGTATGTTTATGTGTGTATGTGTGTATGTTTAATGAAATAACTACATACACATACACACATATATTTAGTGTATATAACTAAATAACTTTATATATAATATAGTATGTATATTACTAAATAATTATAACTATTCTATATATGTCTTTTTCCCACACACATATACATATATACATACATATACATTCATACATATATATGCACATATACATATGTATGTATATGTGTGTGTAAGCATATAGAGTAGTAAGTTTCCACATGATATCAAAATATCTTAAGTATTATTTATCTCTTTCTGCTTCCTTCCTCCATCCAAAAATCACACATAAGCCCACCCTCCTTCAGTCACTTTATTGTTTTACAAAGGGCCTAACTATGCATGTTCAAGAAAAGACAGCACCTTCAACTAATATTGCTGGTCAAACTGGATAGCTACATGAAGAATTAAAATGGATCCTTATCCATCACTGCATGAAATTCAATTAGAAATGAATCAGACCTCAATGTAAAACTTGTTGCCTTGAAATCTAATAACACTCACAGTAACATTTGAAAAAACATTCTTGAACTTTGACCCAGCTAAGCAGAATGAATACTTAGAGGCATGTAACATAGATGGTACTATTGATGTAGCAACTGCAGGATGTGCTTAACCTTGAGCAGATAGGGCTCTACAATGTATATGCTTTGCTGCAAAGTTAAATAATTTCTATCAAAAAGAATGAACTAGGCACGAGGGGGGATGCACATCTATAATCCCACTGGATTAGAGAGGACTGAGACAGACATCCTGGGACTTGCTGGCCAGTCCAGCCAAATTGGTGAACCCTGGGTTCCATTGAGAGACCCTCCTTCAAAATATAAGGTGGGGAATGACATAGGAAGACACCCAGGGTCAAACTAGGGCCTCATATGTGCTGGCAAGTGAACATGTACACGCACACATACATCCACCCACAGACACACATGAGAGAGAGCAGAGAGAGACAGAGAGAGAGAGAGACAGACAGAGAGAGACAGAGAGAGAGAGAGACAGAGAGAGAGAGAGACTGAAAGAAACAGAGAGTCAGAGAATGAGCCAGGTTGTCAGCACAGAGCCAAATGTTAAAATATATATATATATATATATATATATATATATATATATATATATATATACATGAATCACTTTACAAAAAAGAAGTTACCATTTTTTTATATATATTGGAAACAATTTGTGTGTGTGAATTCTCTTTTGATAGTGTATGTTTTAAGAAACACAACTGGAGATTAAGTATTTGGGATGATAATTTAGCTTCCAAATTGAGTTACTTTGAAATAAGATATCAAGATTTGAAGACTTAGAGCATTTTGAAAACTCATTCTTTAT
This sequence comes from Arvicanthis niloticus, assembly GCF_011762505.2. Classification (NCBI taxonomy): domain Eukaryota; kingdom Metazoa; phylum Chordata; class Mammalia; order Rodentia; family Muridae; genus Arvicanthis; species Arvicanthis niloticus. The sequence goes on from NC_047662.1 coordinate 68,374,030, forward strand.
TTATATTGACTACATGTTGCATTTTCCATATATTTAATTAATTGAAATGTATTATTAAAACTAATCCTACTAATGCACTCTTTAATTTTTAATTACTCTGTTTTACATGTACATAAATGGTTCTGACACATAAAATACATTGGCTTTCTCTTTCTAGGTGGAGCAAAGCTATAGTACTTACTTCTTTACTCTTAAAACACTCTTTTATCTTGGTCAGGCATTCTGTGGACTGTCTGTGTGTATGGTAACACAGGGTATTCAAATGAGGACGCTCATCTGGAGTAGACTGATTCCCATACAAATGACTGCGCTCATCCCCATCAGGCTTTGCTATATAGTTTTTGCTTCTCTTGCTTCTAGCCAACAGGCTTTCTATTCTTATGCATTTGACCCTTTACACTTTGGGGAAATCACAACAGCAAATGACTTCATTCACAGCCCATTGTTTGTTCTCAGTTCCTAAGCTTTTCATCTGCTTGCTTGAACAAAACATCACCAAGCATTTCCTTTACTTGCTATTGAGAACTTTCCATAAGTTTTGTTTTAGTTTTTTTTTTTTTTTTTTAATTCCCCTCACTCCTGTGCTCCTGGCCCAGGCACTGCAGGTCTTTGTTAATAGTGCCCGCCAGTCTTCTGGGATTTTTGTGTCATTTTCATTTTGTTTACTTTCTGACTTTACATGTGTTTTCAAATACTATCTTTATTCTTTGTAAGTTTCACAAATTTATACATTATCTATCGATCATATTTATCCCTTTGTAACTCTTCCTAGTGTTTTTATTACATCCTCTTCAAACTTCATTTTCTCTTTATCTATTGTTGTTAATATTACCAGATGAGTGCTGCACATATGCACTGAGACATGAACCTACCACTTCCCCAGAGGAGACTGATTTTCTCCATCTCTCTTTCTCTCTCTCTGTCTCTCTCTGTCTCTCTCTGTCTCTCTGTCTCTCTCTGTCTCTGTCTCTCTGTCTCTCTGTCTCTCTTCTATTCTATTCTCTCTCTCTCTCTCTCTCTCTCTCTCTCTCTCTCTCTCTCTCTCTCTCTCTCTCTGGCAACCACAAACAACCATAAACTCCTACAATAGGGGAGGGGCCTTGGGAGTCCTCTTACCCATTCCGGAATTTTGACTGGCTTGTTTTCCACAGGTCCTGTACAGGTAACCTCGGCTGCTGTGAGCTGTTGGATACAGCACTCATGCCATATCCAGAAACTAGAATTCAGCTTTCCTTCCAGTCTACCAGCTCTTAAATTCTCTCCTCCCCATCTTCCTTGAACTTTTCTAAGCGTTGGGTGGTGGGAGATTGATATAGATGAGCCATCTGTAGCTGGGCATTCACTGTTACTTTTATAGAGTATGCAAACAACATACAAGGAGACATCTAGCAGAAAGGAAACTTCAGGAGAAAGCAAAGAAACACTTGTCATTCAGTTTCAAGGAGGATGGTTACCTGGCCTATCCAAGGTCCTCCCTGGATTTGATTCAAAGCTGCCCTCTCTCTGAGCAGTCCCGAGTGAACCAATAGCTGAGGATAGTGGTACTGTAGAACTAGCCCATGTTGCCAGGGCCTGTCTTATTATCACTCTTCTGTCTGCAGCTCCTGGAGGTTGGCTGACCTTCTCTTCTGCTCCCTCACTCTTTCTGTACTTCTGGCTTTCAATCAGGAGGTTCAGAGCTGCACTGAGGTCTGATGGCTTTTTCTGCCCAGATCTGCTCTGGGTTCCTCTTAACTTTCTTATGCATCATCACCCTTTTACCCCCAGTAAACTTTCTGCTGCTTTAATTTTGTTTTTCTCCTGTTTCTAAGTGACATCATTTCTTTCTCTTTCTTACTCTTTTCTGATGGCCTGATTTTTCAGTGTTTTCCTGCTATCTTGGGAAATGCTCAGATTCTATAGTCTTAGAAACCTACATACTTGTTCTATGGATCTCCTAAAATCTAAATAAAAAACGTGTGTGTTACCAAGAATTCTTGATGTGAACTATATACGCTCTTGTTTTCTACTATATTTTATAATCACAGATTTAAGATGCAACCTAAATAAAGTAATTCAATTCGTAGCTACCGTGCCTAGCCCTGTTCTTTATAGGTTCCTGGAGCCAGAGTGGTTAGGTGACTCACCTCCAATTGGGAGAGCTGTAAAGTTAACTGCCTCATATGTTAATCATCTCTACAGCGTTCTTTATTTAGTGGCATTTTTCATCAGCAAGCCTTAGGGCCTAGCTCTGCTCCTCATCTACTAATCTTATTAAATTACTTCCTAATGTATTTAACTATGATTATTTAACTCATCTAAGGTTGGATAGATCGGTTTCATATACATGATGATAGCCCTTTCCTTGAGGGAATATACTCTAACTATTTCTGGGAAAGCTCTTTGTCAATGTCTAGATTAATAAGAAGGTAGGCACAGAAATATATATATTATATATATATATATATATATATATATATATATGAAATAAACATCAGTACATATAGGTTAGCATATATAATTAGCATATATATACTAATGTATACTTACTTTAGCTATATCAGAAAGTTAATATATTGGTTCCATATCAAAAGACCTAAAATGAAAGTGTTAGCAATAACAGATGAAGTATTTTCTGGTGTTCTATTTTTCTTATTCTGTTCTTAACTACAAGCACTCTTTTCTCTTTACCCAAATGGCTATTATTCTCTCAACAATTAACCCTAGGGGAAAAAATCTAGAATTTCCTAGGAAGGCATTATTAACCATCTTTCCTGCATGGTGGTACATCTTGGGAAGAGAAACTGAAATTAGCTATGGGAAGGTAAGACAGAGCTGGGGGTGCCTCCTCAGACTTGGGCAGGAGTCAAGTAAGGAGGCCGTACATAACTATTAGGCTACGTCTTGAAAGGATTAAACACGCACACCCACTTAATTGTGTCCCCAGGAGTCTTGAAAGTCATTTTCTTCCCTATGCAATTCTGTCAAATGTATCCATGTTTTCATTAACTGCTGAAATTATTTTTTCTCTCCAATAAAGAGTTACACTGTACTTTTTGTGTTAGTGGGCATTTACCCTCTTCCCTTACACTATTACAATCATTAAGTGTGGTGTGTAAATGTAGTAGTTATTACTGCCTAACTTTTGTTATTGTGTTATTGAAAATGCACAATAAAAGAGGGAAGGTAGAAAAAAAAGACAAGAAAAACATGCAGCCAGAATTTTCTACCAAGAAGCAGGGCACTGAATGCGTGACATTTAGCTTCTGTGCCCGGCGGCTATGTCCTGTGGTTTTAATGAAAGAGAGTACAGATCAGCCAAGAAACATAATATTCCTGAGAACTGCACATCATGGCATTGGAGAAAACGAAAAATTACATTGAAAATATCCACGAGTTACTTTTTATCCCTTTCCTTTCTTTTTAATCTCATGTTTTCGTAAATGAAACACATTTCACCCTCAGCCGGGGAGGTGTCAGAGGGAAGATAAGGAAGTGGTGTGCCCCAAGAAGATTGCTTATCCCAAAGAAAAAGACCCACAATGAACCATAAATAAAAGTACAGTAAAATGTTGGAGATTTGTTTAACACAGCAACAACAACAGCAACAAAAACAACAACAACGGTAGGAAGAACAAATGATTGTCTATTTGGCTCTGCTTCTAAAGAGTCCTGGAGCTCTCAAAGCACATCAGGATGTTGTGAATAAGCAGAGTCTCCGCCATGGTTTCTCTCGGTACACAACATTCCAGATGAAACAAAATCTGGGGAAATGCAGGCTGCAGAGTCTCTCAGTTTTGTAGCATGTCCCCATGCTAGCTTTAATGTGCAGCTCAACAGCTTGAGGGGATGGAAATATTGTAAAAATATGCATTAACCTGGCCTTGGTGAACAGTCTCTGCTTACCTGAAAGGTGTCCCAGCCTAACTACACAGTATCATTTCCACAGACGTTTTTCTAGGCTTGAATTTATGTTTTGTTGCTGTTGTTTTGTTTTGTTTTGTTTTAAAGTTTATTAGCAAAGTAACATTGAAGCCCTTTTTAAAGAAAGGAATTAGATTCGATTTCAGGGAGGAAGGAATATTGATTCTGGATATAAACAGGTACCTGTAGACTTATTATCATTATCATGGGTTCAAGTGGTTTTTTCCTAATCTGATACTTTTACATTATAAGAATTAATGTAAAACTCGGGCAAGAACAGAGAGTTTAGGAAATGTGCTCACAGACCTGATTTGTTCTCTGTGTTACTCTGGATATCACTGCACATATATGAAGAAAGCCCAGCTGAGGGCGGAGTTGAAGAGTGCACAAGAACTCTGACTGGCAGTCACCATCCTTGTGAAAGGATGCCTCAAAATCTATATATTTAATTGCATTATTTTCTGCTTTCCCTCTTTCCACTAAATAACTTTGAAAATGTACAAACCATTTACACCAGCTGACTTAAAACTACTCTTGGAAGACCAGCTGCAGCCCCACAGATCCTATGAACGTGGCCTCCAGAACTGCGATCAGTTTGTCCACTACAATGAATTATGCATAACTGCCAGGCTATTTCTTGGCATGGAAAAATGTGATATGTCAGATTAAAATTAAATATTGAGTAGGCTGTCTCCTAGCAACACAGATTAAAGAAAGATTCTTTTTTTTTTTTTTTCTTTTGGTACTAGTGAAGGATGGGAGCCTCCACCTGAAGTGCGCTTGCATGAAGAAATTTGACTGATCCCAATATGGCACAGAACACTGAATGCATAATGCCTGCTCTCTTGGCTCAGCTGATCCCTGGCTTCAGCAATGAATTCCACAGGTGTCCAGAAAAGACTCAGGAGTCCACTTTGTGCGAGGTTTTCATGTTTTCCCATAAACCACTTCGACTGTCTGTCTGGGTGAGGCCTGCAATGAACACCAGAGCCATTCTTGAAACAAATGACAATAATGATGTTGACTACAAACTGTCAGGGAATCCACTGTCCACTGCTCACCCAGGAGTAGACAGGAGGCAGGTACCTAACAGGAACAGCCTTTGAAGAGACCGTGTAGTCAAGACGCAAGTCACTTTGGGAAGCTTGGGAAGGAACAGAAGGATACATGATCCACACCCAAGGTACTGACAGACCTTCCAGAAGACCTCCCTGTAGCTTTTCTTTTTGCCTTATTTTCTTACTGGTTTCACAGTTTCAGTGACATATTAGAAGACAATTAAGACAGGATCCATCCTTTTCAGAATGAAATAAGGCAAACACCAAGAAAGGGATTATTTTTCAGAAATAGGCCAATTGTAAATAACTGCAGCAAAGACTCAGTCTTTTCTAGACACTGGGTTACAGTGTTAGTGTGTGTATATTAGGAATTGTCTTTTCTGTTGCAGGGAGGTTTGTGTAACTGAGTGCTTACTTCTAAGCTAAAAGTTTCTTTGTAGGTACATAATGCTATGTCTAATAGTGTTCCAGTGCCCCTGTGGGCTTCTACATGCAATAAAGAGAGCAAGGTAAAGCTTCTTAAGAACTAATTCACTATATAGGCATAAAGCTGGACCCGTGACTCAAAGAATATCTGAAGTTGAGCTGATATGCTAAACCTGAAGTCATTTCAAGTAAGATGTACCACAGCCAGAAGATAGAAGCCATAAAGGCATGCAATATTAATAAAGCAATTACTGTAAGTGGTAGGACAGCCTGCTCTGCAAATCTCTTGCCACTTTAAGAAACATCTGTCTCTGCCATTAGACATTACTGTTTGAAATGAGCAAACAAACAAACAGAACAAGCTGTGCTTTGTGCTTTAGTTTTGCATTCAGTAGCCCTATCAGTGAGTTTGCTGCCAAAGTTTCAATACCAATTTCGTAGCCTAGTCCCTTGGTTGGTTTTTAGACCAGTGGAGCCAATTGTGCGGATAGTAGGCAAAGGAGCAATTAGCAGATCCACAGCCTTGTGCGAGGCACCCAAATGCAATCACATGTAATGTAAAGAATTTCAGAGATAGGCGGTGTTCAATGGACCACACGAGTCTTCATCTAATAGAAATTGGCTTAGACTTTAGTATGAACATTTTCCAAAAATCATAGATTTCTTGATTTTTAAAAAAGTCCTGTTCGTGCTCTATTACAGAGCACCTCAGGTCTTTTCTGTGGCTGATGACTGAAACAAACTGACTGAAAGAGGAGGTTGTAGGTGACCAGTGAGCCCATTTTGGGGAGTCCATTGTCTTGGTTCTGTGTCTGTTAAGTGTCAAGACTGTAATCTCTTTGAGATATTAATTTTCTTCATTTGAAAACAGGACTTTATTTCCTGTCTCTGTGCTTCAAAGGGAATTGGCTAAAAGTGTGTATGGAAATGCTTATGTCTGAAGAGAACTAATTGGACAAGGGCTTCTCATCTGGGTCATTTTACCTGGCATGGCACTGACTTCTTAATGTAGAAGACAGAATCCAAATCTACCATCAGTCACTGACCTCATCCAGGGAGTCTATATAATGACCTTCAGGGAAGAGGGATTGTATTAGAAACTGATTGGGGGTTTCTACCCTATCTGAATCATTTAGTTTACAGATAAAAGACACAAAACCTTTAGATTTACAATAAGTCCTAATAGTACTAGAGCTGGGCAGATATCAACCCTCTAAGCTATTATGTCTACTTCCCTGTCAATAACCCTGAGATATAATTTGCCATGCTCTGCCTGGGTAGCTCTTACTCTGACTAGCCAGCTCTTATGACCAGTTCTCATGATCCATCTACCCCATGGCATCTTCCCCCTCTCTTTACTCTGCTTTCCTCCTCACTGTCTCTCCTCAGACACCAAGCCATGGGAATTGAAGCTCCACCTAACTTCCCTCTGCCCAGCTATTGGCTGTAACCATCTTTATTCAACCAAATGTTTTAAATTAAGAAACAGGGTTAAGTAGCATCACTTGGTGTACATGAGGGTTTCCTCATCCCTGATGTAATTAGATCTTGGGGGCCAGGATTTAGCATTAAAACACATAGCAACAGATCAAACCTCAAAAAGGGATCAAAGCTTACATTAGCCATTGTGGTAGTTTGAATATGCTGTGCCCATGGGAAGTGGCACTATTAGGAGATGTGGCCTGATTGGAGTAGGTGTGGCCTTTTTGGAGCAAGTGTGTCACTGTGAGGTTAGGCTGTGAGGGTAGGCTTTGGGGTCCTATGCTTAAGCTCCACTCAGCCCAGAAGAGAACGTCTTTATCATTGCCTGCAGAAGACAGTCTCCTCCTGGCTGTCTTCAGATATGATAATAATGGACTGAAAGCTGTAAGCCAGCCCCAGTGTTTACCTTTAAAAGGGTTGTTTTGCCCATGGCTTCTCTTCACAGCAATGAAACCTTTGTGAATACAGTCATAAAGAAAAATACATAGAAAAACCATAAGGGTGGCTTCTGAAATGAAAACTCACAACAGAAGAAAACGTTAAAGGGCTGTCTTTTTCAATTTGTCACTTTGAAGATCCTAGTGGAAAGCTGAATTCAAGAGCCATTGGTTCAAATAGTCTGGTCAGGAACTCCTAGGTACCCACGATGATTCATTTTATCATACACATCTACTACAAAATCACAACTGATTAGTTACCACGTTTCTGTTACTGTGTAGAATGTCACTTAAGTTTTTCATGCTTCCTTCATTTTTTAAAAAAATGTCCTACTATGCTGTTGATTCTGGCTTTCTTCTGGGATGTGTTCTCCACATTGGTTCTTTAAAGAAATTTAAATCTTAAGGTCAAATTCAGAATTGATCCATGACTTCCTATTTAACTCTCACCAGTGAAGTTCAAAGTCTTCAAATGGTCAACATGATAAGGTCTTTTGTCTAACTTTCTGGTTCCACGTGCTACAATCCCTTACAATATGATTCTAATCAAAATTTTGAAAATCTGACCTTCACTGGAATGTGTTATCATGTTGCTTCATACTCCTGGCCCATCAGACAAATCACTTCTTTACTTTCTTCCAGTCTAGTAATTAGTTCCAGGTAAAACTGTGTGGCCACTTGACTCTGTGCATACTTGATTTATAGCAGAGTTCTCAGTATATACAGGGTGGAGCACCACAACACTGTGGTTGGAACAGATTTTTATAAACAAAGAAACTTTGACTCAAATCCTAACCTATAATCTATGTCCTAAACTGAGTTCCTTATACTCATATAGTCTCAAGTTTTCTATTTATCAAATAAGAATATACATGTTAAAATGTAATAAAGATTGGCATTATGATATATGATATACACAGTTGATATATGATATATGATATACACTTGACTGGATACATGTCTGCCATGGACTATACTAAAGCTTCCTTGTGAACTATTTTTCTTCTGCTTGAATGTAAAGCCCATACATCTTTCTGGTATAGTGGCTGTCCAAAAGACAGACATACATGAGTACTATCAATAATCAATATCTCTTCCAAGGATCATAAAACAAAGATGACATCAATGAAAAAATCCCTATATTTCAGGACATAGAGAGTCACTAGCATAGCACTATTAGAAATAATGACATTGAAAGTGGTTTCAAAATTCAACCACACTTACGCATCCTCCCATGTTTGACCTTTGAATGTGCTGCTCTGTGAAATTGCCATTATGTCTTTCCTAAAGGACAGACCATCGCCAACATACAAAAACCTTGGTGAGGAGCATTTCCCAACCTGGTCTTTGTGTTTTTGTCTGGTTGTTTGGGGACTGAACCCACAACAAAAAAGAAAGGCATGGTATTTATCACTTGGGTTTACCACAGCCTATGAGACAGACAATGGAAAGAGAAGCAGATGACCATATCAAGAAGGACCTTAAGATTCATGCTTGAATTTTGGCATGGCCTTTAGGAATTTAACTGGAGGGATAATTAGGGAGGTGAGAGGACCAACTCTATTTCTTATAGGGTTTGTTCAGAATAATACTGAAGGGAGAGAAATCTAAGAAAGATATCTTACTTATTGGTCAAAAGTTCATGATTGCACAAAGATTAGTCATGAATTTACATCAGAAAAAATGTGCTTGAAAGAAAGAAGGGTTTTTCAAAAAAAAAAACCCTGTTATTAAAAAAAAAAATAAAAAACAAACCACTAGGTTGCTATGACAATCCTGTCCTCGTCATCATTGCTGCTCACTTCATGGAAGTGTACAATGTGCTGCCTATAGGGCACTGGGGGCCTGGGAGCCGGTCTGTCTGAACTTTCGACCAATAATTGTTGTTTTGTGTTAGCACCAGCCATCTTTGTACATGTTGTATAGACAATTGTGCCTTTTAGGAGTTTTATGTTTAGAGTCTGTACAGATGGTTGAATATCTATATACATACAATGTTATATATGTATACGAAAACCAGGTAGTTGTGTTTAGTAGAAACTTGTTAAATAAATCAGATGACTTAATGATATATCACACTGTTAAATATAACAGTAGTTTAGTAGTTTCTGTGTATAAATTAGTATGTAAACCTCATATTTATTGTATTCATATTAGTCTTTGCAAATGGATTTGACATTGTGTAAGACAGTAACTGTACACTTCAGACAGATTTTCTGTGTTATGAACTGTTTCAGTAAAATACTGTTCACAGATACAAAGAAAAAAGATATCTTACTTATGAGGCTGTTGAATAATAATCAAGGGATAGGGTATAAAACAAGACAGGTGTCACATCTACCTCATAGAGAATGTGGGCTGGACCATTGCACATGGTCTGATACTTAGAGTGACTCCTGTTGATTTAATGTAATGTGGTTACCTTTCTGAAACGCTTAGTAATTACTAAAAACAGGGTCCCACATTTTAGCAAATATATGCATTTATTTGCTTTACTTTAAACACCTCTCTCTATTAATGCTACAAGGAAATAGAAGGATTGGAATTTTCCTGCAAGAAGAGTTGAATTAATTTCTCCATTTCCCTTTTCAGTTCTTTATTAGCTATTGGTAAAATAGGGGGACATCATTTGTCAATATGGCTCAGAAAAATAAAGGCACTGACAGTGCAAACCTGGGGATTTGACTTCAATCCCCATAACTCAACTAAAAGTAGAAGGGAAGAGATTCCTGTACATAGCTGCGATGTCTACATGGGCTTTGTGGAAAACACCTCGCCTCATCTCCATCATGTACACACACACACACACACACACAGAGAAAGAGAGAGAGAGAGAGAGAGAGAGAGAGAGAGAGAGAGAGAGAGAGAGAGAAAATGTTCATAATAAAAAGGTACAGCAACATTTAATCAAAACAAAACAAAAAACTCCAGAGCAAATCTTTTGATTTAAACAGTCTTCAATAATTTGGGGTCTTGCGTTTTCATTGTGTGTTTTGCTTTATGAATTACTTTGTTCTAGCAAAGGTCATTGAAGAGTAATTATGAATCACACAGCGAGACATAAGAAGATCCATATTCTGTTCTACTTGCCTCTCCCATAAGTCCCCAGGGCTATTCAAGCTGCCTGATCTGCATGGAGCGGGCATTGAGTTTTGTTTTACTAAAATAAAAGTAAAAAGGAGACATGTTTGTTTCTGTTTTATAACTATAAATTGGAAGTCTTATTCAGGCAGTAGGAAGTCAGGGTTTATAGAAAGACAAAAGTATTAATTGTGTTATTTTATCTTATTTTTCCTTAGCTAAAACAAGAAATTGTATTTGATGCTCTAAATAAAAGCAAAATCACATCAAAGAACCAGAAAATGCCAAAATAGCTCCTAGATTGTCCCTGGGAGGGTCTGAGTATCAGACGGCCTGCAGACTCTGAGGTTCCAAAGGGGAAAAAGTTTACCACGTCCAGGCTAAATCTTTAATTCTTAGCTAGTATAAGAGAGAACATTTATATGAGTGTAAATGGTCTGTAGGTTTTATTGCCTATTTTTGGCTTTTTATAATATAAATAATTGCACTTGTCACTGACCATTTTCATAAACGTACTGAATAACTTTGAATTGTTAATTTTATGGATTTTAAATAAATAATGTAATTGCTCTCTTTTCAGTGAGATTCTGATACCCTAAACAAGTCTATTCTTGCAGGCCTTGCTTTCTTGGTTTCACTACAGTCATCTCTGTTATGAATTGCTCTGATTTGAGCGATAAACATTTATGTGAAATTGTAGTATAGATTTATTTATATATCCTAATTTCAGAATACTATAGTGATGTGGAAAATACACCTTATGACGGAAAGAGTATAGTAATTGTGCCACATGGTATGACATTTTTTATTTTATGTTACTTAGTTTGTTGCTGTTGATCTCTGACAAACCCTACAGCAAGCATCTTCAAACATGACAGATTCTGAAGCATAGTGAAGGCTGTGTTCATTTTCAAATGACTGTGATGTTGTGTGCAACTGTGTCTTAGTCTGAAGCTCTACTGCTTCTGGTTTGGAAAGATAAACATAGTGCACTGCAGTCCAGATACTCATATCCATCAAGTGGGAGAAGTTAGGAGACACAGGAAGTGACCGGAGAGGTGGCTGACAGAAGGCGCTGCCTCCCTCAGCACACTGCTGTGGAACAAGATTTTAAGCAAAATATAAGACAATAATTAAGAGTCTGAAGTGGCTCATGTAGAGAGAAAACCAAACCAGAGTGAAGTCCTACAACTGAAATCAGTTTAACAGTAAAATGGGCACTTGTTTTTCTTCCATGTGCCTACAAGTTTCCAGGATTCTGTATTCACATGTCATGAATGTGTAATTGAGTAGATATGAGAGAGAAAGATGTGAAAACCATTTTTTTTATTTTAATGATTTGAATATAATTAATGAATAGGGATTATTTTCCCATCTGATAGAATCTACACAGAAGTTATTTTTTTTAGGCTAATAGTTAAATAACATGAGTATTAGTGTTTTTTCAAAAGCACCTAAAATATTTCTGAAGTTAGAAACTTACTTATCATAATTATTTACTTTTTTAATGTCAGAAAAATCCTTTTCCAGACTTGAATCATTGGGAAGAAGTTTCTTTTTTTCCAGTCAGAGTAGCTCAAAATAGACTGGATGGTTTCCAAGATTTTCAAAACGAGTTTTGATCTGGTTTAAGACAGTTTTAAATATTTTTCAAAGACAAGAACATTTTGAGAAAATTTTCAAAAGTTAGAAAGTGAAGCTTTCTTAACAAGAAATAGATCTTACAAATTAACTGTTTAAAAGACTAGCAGAGTTCATTCAATTGGAAAAATCCAATCATCTCTCTCTCTCCCCATGTCCCCACTCCTTGTGTGTGTGTTTGTGTGTGTGTGTGTGTGTTGGAAACTGAGAAGTTAACTTTAAAACTTATTTGGGAAACACAACTCCTGAATAAGGGCAAAGGGACCTCTTCAAAGAGCAGAGTGGGGGATCCATGTGGTCCTATGCAAGCCTGAAGATGAACAGTTACACAAACAACATGGGGAGAACAGGCCAGTGGTCAGCTAGAACAAAACATGCACCATCAGTTGACATTCAGTCCAACCCAGGATAGACGCTCTGAGTCCAGGCTGGAGAAAGAGGCTCTTCAGCACGTGAGACGGGGTTTGTTTTACATCACTAAACGTGAAAGAAGCTGTGAATGATACTTTCATCTAAATTTAATTTCTGCTTATCAAAAGATGCTGCAGGGAACACAAGTGAAGCCACAGGCTGAAGAAGATAATTCTCCAACCCAGATTGATATCAGAAAACGTAAACCTACATTACATAAATAGCTTACTATAAATGGATTTTTAGAAAACTCAGTTTCTAAACGGACATGTTGCAGAAGAAGACCCATGACTGCTTGCGAGTATATGAAAGAATGCTTAACAGCAGCCAACAGCAGAGTACTGAAAATTAATATTAAACATGATACCAGCCCACATATATACTACATAGTGGCCAAATTAAAATAAACAAATAATGGTCAATAACAGTCTCCAGTACTGGCAAGGGCAGGCCACCTGGAAAGCTCATATATACTGGCTGAAGTTGCAGAATTTTATGTCTAAACTTGAGTCCTAACTCCAAGCTATCTCATTTAATATATAAAAATATTACAAGCTGTGAAGGGAACATAAACCTAGATTATTTCTGTTCCTCAACTGTTTGGACTAAGAATTCTCTCCTTGCACGTCTTGATTATGATAGAGCTTGCATGAGTACATTTACTTTTGTCATGATTCAATGGACTGCTTACCTACAAACATCTATTTTATTTATTAGATATAAATTATTAATACCATTGCCATACATAAGTATAACTTCAAATTATTTCATCTTAAGTAGCACAAGGCTTAGCTAAATAAAAGAAAAGAAGAGATAGGAAGATGTCTTGGTGGATAAGGTGCTTTAGAGGGCCTGAGCTTGTGTGTCTACGTAAATGCTGGGTATGATAGAGGTACCATCCCAGAAGAGGTGACTCTGAGAACTCAGTGACCAGTTTGTCCAGCCAATCGGTGAGCTCAAGGTTTAGTCAAAGACCATGTTTCAAACATTAAAGATGGACAATAAAAACAACAAGGTAGTCCTTATGTACAGACAAGCACATCCTGCACACACACACACACACACACACACACACACACTCAGGGATGTGTATACCAAACACGTGTATTTTCACTTCTGGAAACTGCTCTTGGTTTCTGAGCTTGGCTGCCATTCATAGTGAGTAAGTGATTTTTCAAGTAATTCAGTTCTGCTTTCTTGTTCTCCAGTCGCCTGTGAATGCACAAGCCCACATGCCTTGTCCTAGGGTTAGGGAACACTTCCTCCCACTAGGAAACAGGCCTTCCACATTCTAGCTGTGAGGATCATAAGAACATAACAGGACATTTGCTTTGTAGGTGATTTTATTTAGGCAGCACTAGGTCACTTGCAGGGGTTAATCAAGTGTAGAATAAAAATACCCGCATCTTAAACTAGGAAAGCATACTTTTTAAAAGCATTAAAACTGTGGTCGAGATTTTTTTTTTTTTTTTTTAACTAGGAGCAATACAGTGAATTCAGTCTGTTGAAGAACAAAGAAAATTCCAGCTTCAGGTGGGCAGTACCCCAGCTCCCAGTTCTGGCCTGACAGCTTCTTGGCAAGAGCCATGGCATCAAGCTTGACTGGATGGGAAGGAAGTCCTGAGGGGAAGCACAGGGCGGGGGGGCTGAAAGAACAGCCAGAGAAGCTGGAGCCTCAGCTGCGGCCTGAGCTCCGTGTCTATGGTGCAGCGCCAGCGCCACCATGTGGCCATCCGTGACACTTCAGCGGGAGAAGCCCGTTCTCAGCACATTTGCAGCACACATAGCTGTTCAAAGGCCTGGGAAATCCTTGAGAAGGAGCATCCTCCAGCTCTTTTCCATCTAAAAGTGTCAGAGATTTCCCAACAGCTCAATTAGTAAGCCATCTGGAATGCTCGATGTCTAGGCACTTGGTATTTGTTTCTGCACTTATCAAACACTGCTCAACGCCATGTGCCAGACACTGAACTGAGGAGGTAGGCAACACACACAAAGGTCCACTGGGGCGTATGAACTGTGAGCATCTGATCAGCGTAAGACAAGGACTTCAGGGTGACAAGCAAAGGCACATCTGAGCGCGTCGGGGGGGTCGGGGAGCAGTCAACATTTACATAGATGTCCGCACTCCTTCCTCCCACGATGAGCCTAGGGATTGATACCTTAGTAATGGTGGGTTCAGAGTCTGTTCTGTGTATGCTACTGCTGCTGGATTTCACAGACCTGGAAACCTTCCTGTTGTTAAGTGGGACTTTTGTGTGCAGGAAGAGAACCCATCAAGGAAAACACAGTGTTACAATCCGCTGTTACTCATAGCTGAGTTCCTGCACCTTGCCTGTTTTTGTTGCTTTCATTTCCTGTATCCACACAGCTTGTGCCTTCTCCAGTGAGCGCAGTGTAAACAGCTGTTCTAAAACGGCTTCAAGTTAGTTTGGAAAGTTAAATAAACAAGGCTTCTTCAAGGGCTTAGGGAATGTGCTTGCTGTCCTGTTGTGCACAGGGCCGCTTGTGTTCTGGTTAGCCATAAGCATCATCCTTGAGGGGAACCTAATGGGGCTCTCCCATCTTTTCATTTGTGGGGTTAACGCTCTTCTCTCAGTGTCTCTGCCACTGCGCGGTCATGGCCATAACAAGGACAATTGCCCAGAAGTTTAGATTCAAAATAGCAGACAATAGGAAGCTGGAAAGATACCTGCTCACACACAGCTTCCAGACTAGGCGGCTTAACCTCTGGGAGAGAACAGACCAGAGCTCCCAAATGCACACAGGAAGTCACTCTCTGTGCCTGTACGCAGCGATTAGGGCGCTGAGATGGGAGACAACTGCTCTAACAACCCCAAACAAGGAAAATGCAGGTAATTAGATGAGCCATGTAACAAGCTGGAAGACGGGATCTTAATGAACACAGCAGATTTGTTAACAATTACCGGAACCAAACTGTCACCATAATTTATGGTTATGCCCTTAAGGAGTTGAGACTCTTCACTAATGACTTATGCCCCATCCTGTTAGTGTGTTCCCTTCTTGTTTACATGTGTGCTCAGCCTACAGGTTGATGTCTAGGCTGAAGTCATCCCTCTCTGCCGAGTCCATTGAGAATATACTCTCTGATCAACAGGCTTCACTGTAGATGCGACTGGATTTACATAAAAAAATGCTATCATCTCAGGACCCCGAAGGCCAAGTTCTCAGCTCAAAGAAGATGTATTTGGCCCAGAGGGACAAAGGTCAGGAAATAAGAAACAAAGAGAGGAGATGGAGGACCAGAGAAAGGGAGAGGAACAAGGCAGAGGGGACAGGAATGTCTGTCCAGGGATGAGGCAAAGTATTGCCTCTGGATAGAGAGGAGACAGATGTGTTCCACAGGAAAATGGCAGTTCATAAAGGTAAAAGGGAAAACCCTGTGTTTGGATAAGGTGTTGAATTTTAATTGGGAATGTTAATTAAGTAAGTGGGGTGGGGTGATTGCTGGGCTTCAGTACTTTGATAGCTGGACCTTGGCGGTCAGCCTCAGGAGGAGGAAGTGGTCTATTCCTATAGGCCTTGGTGGTTAGCTTTAGGAATATAAAATCTGACTGTTTCTAGCAAGGCCAGGGGGATGGGAGAGAAGGGTAAGACCTGCCACAGCCATGCTCACACACTTGAGTCCCTTCAAGAATCTAGAAGATTGGGACTGTCTGTGAGAGCGTTGCCCTGAGAGGACTGACTAAGGTTAAAAACCCAAGATGGATATGGGCAGCAGTCACCCTGCATGTGGGCAGCAGCATCCATTCCATTGGCTGGGACCCCAAACAGAATAGAATGGAAGAAAGGAGAAAGTCAGTTTGTAGCAGCATCCCCCCTTTTCAACTGTTTTGCCTGCTGAGCTGGGTGCTTCTCTGCCCTGACATCCTCCCCTACTGTTATCGCTGAAATCCTTGGAACTGTGAGCTGAACTGCAATCCTGACCTTATGCTATGCCATCGGGCTTATGTCCATGGAGACAAAAGAAGTAAATTGAGCATATATGTTCCATCCTTCTTGTGTCACATTGTGGATGCCAAGGTCTAGTAGATGGAGGGGCTGTTGCTTGTAGGCCCATAGTCTCTTTTCAGAGTTGCCTCCTTCTTTGGTGGATCAATACATAGTACAGCACCCTATACTTGTGACCACATCAGATTCCATTTCATCTTCTCTGGGAGAGTTCTTTCATTTTGAACCCAAATTTACAGGGGAAAAAAAATGAGAAAAAGCTGAAGCCAAATAGAGTCGGCATGCTTGTAAAATGTAATTTCAAGTTCCACATGGCAGGACCCACTTCCTTTATTGATTGATTATCTCGAGTCTTAGGCTCTTCATGGTTTGATGACACTGTCTTTCTACTCACACTGTAACTTGAGAGAAAGAGAAAGAACTCTATTTACAACACACAAGTTTGCAATCAGTCATTGAATCTCCTCTGCCTAGATTTCAGTATATTTAAAAAGCCTGATAATTAAAAACTGAGAATCTACATTTGAATTTGAGTCTGACAGGACACCCAACATGTAAAAGATGTCTATGATTCTCTGAATCAAACTTTAAAAGACATTAATCAAACATGTACATGTTTCTACATAAGATACAATAGCTAAAGTTTTGTAAAATTTTAAAACATTATGGATATTGTTGGGACAAGATGAAGTGAAATGAATCCTCACATAAAATAATGTCAACGTATTTTTCAGACTCTAACAACTCATGAAAAAGTATGCCTTGCTCTGTTACTATTGGGGGTTTTGTGACTATGAACAAATGTTTTTGTTTTTTCCTTTGCAAACAGAAGCTGCTCAGTTCTCATTTGGGCCAACTTCCAGAAAGGCATCATCTTCCAGAGAGGCAGGGCGTCCTTACTGCAGAGTAGCACAGGATGTCCTGTGAGCTAATCCCTTCCTTCTCAAGTACCACTTGCACAGAGATGCAGGATGAAGGGCCTGAGTCTGCAGCAGTGGTTCATATTAGCTTCCTTCAAGAACAGTGATGATTTTGTAGTTCTAGACCATAAACATTTTCATGCAATATAAACAATGCTCCCAATTAAAGTGCTTAATGTTTTCAGGGTCATTTTTCTAGAAACTTAAAGTCCCAAATCTTCTCAGCTCAAGCCCTCTCCCACCCAAATCGTGATATGTCTGTGCTCAGTGTGAGGAAGGTTAGTAGTCATGTCAACTGTCAGGACAAAACCCTTGGTGACCATGGGACATTTCCTCAGTCAGCCCTCTCAGCCTCTAGGATCATTCCAGTTTAATGAAATTGAATGGGAGAACAGCCTGAAAATCATTTCAAATTTGTTGATCACTCTTGTGATCTCATTAGTTACCCTTTACAAAGAAATTAAGAACATTTCAGAAGCAAAGCAAGGCTATTGTAGATTGTGTCTTTAACATGTTTTCTCTCTGGGCACGGATTTAAAATTCAGAGTATAAACTGCATGACAAGGTGCACTGAGTCCTCATTCTCGTGAAGAGTAAAAGGCTTGCATTATTAAGGATAAGAACATAGCACTGTACTGAAGATTTTGTATGGTCCATCTCCCCAAAGTCCCTCATGTGTGCCCTTTTGCACTAACAGCAACCAGAAAACATGACTGTGGCCCTGGAAAACTCTGTACGTGGATGCTGAAGCATCCTCCATGGACTAACTTAACTTACCCTTCACAACAGCGCTCTGAGGTGACTCTGTTACCCTCTAGTTGATATGAGAAAACACTTTGGAAAGGAGAAGTGCTTTCCCAGAATCCTGTAGAGAACTCACAGTGAGGGTAGGATGGTCTGGCAGACCTAAATCCTTTATCTGGAAGCCAAAAACCACCCTCAGCTTGGGATCTCTTCCTGATTCCACTTGTCAGCATGGTCCAAATGGCGCAGAGAATCTGCCTGCATGCTGAATGCTAATTCCCTAACTTGCCTTCCCAACTTGGACAACGGTTCATCTCTCCATCAGTGTCTTGTGCGCTAGTGGACTCTGTTCTCTCTCCTACCTACAACAGCTCCAGCCCATCCCCTCTGAATCCCCCGAGTTGTTCCAATCTTTCTCTTTCCAATTAATCCCAGCTACCAGAGCATTCCTCAGATCAGCCTCTGTCCCACTGAGGCTTTGGCAGCTTGTTTATAAAATGAATGAACCCTTAACATGTTCAACCGTAATCTTTACTTTCACTTCAGCCCTTGGCTGCCCTGGCCTCTGTCCCCTCATGTATTTATTGTCTTGTGTGGTTTAATTTCCATTTGGTGTTTCTTATTCGGAAGCCTAATATGACCCCACTGCTTTCTGCTGGCTCACATGTCTCCCATGTGCCTGGTAAACTTTATTTTTTCATAATTTCTCTCTTCCCTTTATTCATCTCCTCTGCTGTTTCATGGTTCATGTGTTTGTACTAAGATCTAAAATAAGCCTTACCCATTTTTTGTCTCTCTTTTTAATGGTCTTTTTCATGAATGTACTCAGCTCCAATGATAGGGGACTTGTTCATATTTCATCCGTTAGAGCCTTTGTTTTGCTTAGTTTTCCATCAGTATTTTGAAAGCCAGTTGTGGAACCATTGTAATGACCTCACATGGTCCATCTGCACATCCCACTCGGAAATGCATTACTATCAGACCCACACAGTCATCATGCTCAGGCATGTGGAGGAAGCTCACCTCTGTGGAGCTCTGTGAAAAAAAGTATTCCTATCTTCTCACAATTATTTCTTGACATTCTCAAGGCACCAGAACTTCATAAAGAAATCCCTCCCTGGGTCAAGGACACTATAGAAGACCCACAGAGTCAATTACTTGGGACCATGGGGGCACATAGAGCCTGAGTCACCAATCAGAGAGCACGCAGGAGCTGAACTTAGACCCCCTTACATGTTTGCTGCAAATGTGCAGCTTAATCTTCATGTGGGTCCCCTAACAAGTGCACCAGGACTATCTTGGTCTCTGTTACCTGCACTGGATCCCCTTCCCCTGCTTCCTGGTTGGGCCTCAGTAGGAGAGGATGTGCCTACTCCTGCTGGGACTAGGGAAGAATTCCGTAAGGATGGGAGTGGGAAGAGAGGGGGGATGGGACGATGATTGGGATGTAAAGTGAATAAAAATTATGTAAAAACAAAAGAAATCTGCCCTGTAAGTTCTCTGCCTTGTCTCTGTCTTGAGCCTAATGTCATCTGTCCAGGAAGGCCTCCCTGAGCATTTTGGTTAGAGTAGGCATTTGTGGTAGCACTGAAAGCTACCACAAATGCCTGAGGTAACAGACTTACAGAAAAGAAAGGTGTCTTTTGTCCTGTGGTTTCAGAAACTCTACTCTATTATGGTTGGCTCTAGTGCTCTGGGTCTATGGGGGAGGCAGGATCCTGACTGGGGCACAAGGTAGAGCATGACTGTTTGTCAAGGACATGGAAGAAAGGCATAGAAAGAAGAGGCCTGAGCCATGATTGGAAGGCAACAGTGTCCCAGCAGAGTCGTGCTTCTGTGTCTCTTCTGCAGGTCACAGACTTGCTCACTATGAAACAGAAGCTAGAAAGAAGTCCCCTAGCTTTACATCTGAAAAGGAATGAAAGGACTTGGTTCAGACCTTTTAAAAGACTAAAGGAAAATTCACCTTAGTTTCGAGAAAAATAATCTTGTCCGTGTAACTATATAGAAATTTGTGTGAGAGGAGGGAGAGTTAGCTCCGCTGTTAAGAACTCCAGCAGCTTCTCCAGAGGACCTGGGTTGAATTCTCAGCTTCTACTTGGCAGTTGATAACCATCTGTAATTCCATTTCCAGAGGATCCAATGCCCTCCATGAACACATAATACATAAATATACATGCAAGCAAAACTCTGATGCACATAAACTAAAAATAAAAAAAAAATAAGTTGTATAATGCAGGCTGTTTAGGGAACATGCTCTTTTCTGGAATACATAATCTACATTAATTCAAAAATGTTTCCATACATGTCATTTTATGTACCATATAACAGAGAAAAAATATGCAACACATTTATGATCAAGCTTGTCCTTCATGGCCAAGAGACTTAAAATATGGAATCGAATTCACACAGTGAGTTCTGCTTTCTGGACAGGCTCTGAATCCTAATCTCCAGGCTCTTTCCTCTTCTAAAAATGAGGCAGTTATAGCTGAAATTTCATAGGGAAGGTGTTAGGGGAAAAGGGGTCTGTGGCAAACAGTAAGAGGAGATTGGAAACTCTTGTCTTGTGTGTGTATCATGTGAACATGGGGGCAGCTCTGACATTCACTGAGATTCATTACAAAGGAATTGTCATGGGTATTCCAGGTAAATCAGTTAAACACTAATCCACTTGAAAATTGTCACAAAAACTCCGTTTCTTGAGTTCATTTCAAAGTGAGATGTTCTTTCCTGAGACAGGCTAATGCATTTGTTCTTTGAATATTCTGGGTTCAGACCATCTGGAGACTCTTAGACTCTTCCCTGGGTTTTTTTTTTTTGGGGGGGGTGGGGGTAGTGGTAGTGGGGGTGTGATTTAGAGCAGGGGAGCCAGAAAAGGTTAGAGATTTATAGCTTCTGTGGGTTTCAACACACAATTCAATTTCTCCCCCCTCCCAAGAGAATTTTATTTTATTTGGAACATTTGTGCAATGATGTAGCATGCCGCATATGAAACATTCCTCATGATAAAAGCCAATCTATCCTCTGCATGTCCAGTCACATAGCTGAGTGGGGTGTGATCTGGAGCAGACTTCATTGAAGAGCCAGGATTGTGTGGAATGCAGAGATGGGCTCGTTTCAGCCTGTCTCAGACCATCCTACCTCTGCTGAGCTGGAGCCAGAAGACGAAAAGCATCCATGTCTCTATGGTCACTCATTAGGCTTCCTTCACAGGAAAGGTTCATAGAGCTACAGTGCCTTGAGGTGCTCTAGAAAAGGTGACCTTGAGTGACTTTGGTACCAGGAAAGTAAAAAGGGACCATGAAAAAGGGTTCTAGATAGGGTAAAAGAAAGGTGCTATGAAGTGGAAGAATGAGGAAATAGAGGAAGGTAGTTGGGGAGGAAGAAAGGGGAGGGATAGAGGACACTAAGAATGTCTGAAAAAGTCATAGGAAATCATCATCTTATGCCTACTTAAATTGTATATTTGAGTACCAGAGTGTCTTCTTCGAGATAGTGTCTTCTATATGTGGCAGGAAAGCTACACTCATGAGACCTCAATAATACGGCTGCTTGAACAAGACTCCATATGCTAGTTAGCTTAAGGATACTGCCCCTCTAAGCCATAAACTATCCAACAAAATCTTCCTTTTCTAGGCATGGGGGACTTGCTTTCTTGTTCTTGGTCATGAAAATCCAAGTGACTCCCCAAACAATATAGGCTGTTGCTGTTGTCCTTGATTGACTCCCAGAAATTAAGAGTCCATCCATATTTTCGAAGAGTCTTCTTTGTAATTCAGCTTCTTTTTGTCTAAGAGAGATTCTCAGCTTTTATTATTTACTCTGGCAAAAGGGGCCCTAGTGAATATGGTCAATTTCAGGAACTTCCTGAAGCATTTTGAGTTAAACCTTTCCGTTTAAGGAGCTCCCCTGCAGAATGAAACATTTCTTTTTCTTTCTTTCTTTCTTTCTTTCTTTCTTTCTTTCTTTCTTTCTTTCTTTCTTTCTTTCTTCCTTTCTTTTTTTGTTTTGTTTTTTTTTTGTTGTTTTTTTTTTTTTTTTTTTGTTTTTCAAGACAGGGTTTCTCTGTATAGCCTTGGCTGTCCTGGAACTCACTCAGTAGACCAGGCTGGCCTGGAACTCAGAAATCCGCCTGCCTCTGCCTCCCAAGTGCTGGGATTAAAGGCGTGCGCCACCACTGCCCGGCAGAATGAAACATTTCAATTTTGGAGGAATCTATTACACAACACAAGTTGCCAAAAAAATAAACAAAACAAAAAAACAAAAACTCAAACAACAACAACAAGAGCAAATCAACAACAACAAAAACAAATTATCAACAACAACAAAACAAGAAGCAAACAACTAAAACAAAACAACAAGAATAACGAAAACCCTAACGAGGACACCCTACTTAGTGATTTGGAGAACCTACAATTATTCTGCCTACCTCAGGATGTCTCTGAAGAATAAAAAGCAAGCCTGATAAGCTAGACTTGAGTGCTAGGTTACGTTCTGTCATAATGTTAGCAGACAGTTCCCATGAACACAAAGGGAGAAACATTCAGCATTTATGAGCTGAGCTTTGACCTCTGTATTTACTTGGACTGAAAAAGCCACTCTTCTACTGTACCGTATTTACCTAATATCTCAGCCTTTAGTCGTTTGACCTACACACACATTCACCTTTATCTTCTGTTCATTCCAAACCAGACCCATCCTTCAACAGAATTTCTGAAAGATTTCTCTGATTCATTGAACCCAGCAACCACAGTCAGTATGTTACCATGTGTGGCTTGGAAACTCCCACTGTTTTCATACAAGAACTTTCTCATTATTAATCTTTACATGTGTATTGTGAATGTTGTATTTTTCTAAAGAGCAGCCATCTTCAGGGTAAAGAATTGCTAAGAGTAATGCTTGCCATGGTAGGTATTGGAGTAATATACCAAAAGCATACAAGGAAATCAGAACAGATTAACTTGATATGCTAGGTAGTTTGAAGTCAACTTGATACAGCTAGAGTCTTTGGAGAGGATGGAGATTCATTTGAGAAAATGCCTCCATAAAATGGCAAACCTATGTGGAGTTTTCTTAATTAGTGATTGGTGGGGTGTGGAGGATCCAGCTCATCGTGAATGAGGTCACCCTTGGATGATGGTCTTGGGTTCTATAAGAAATTAGACTCAACAAGCCATGAGGAACAAGCCAATAAGCAGCATAACTCCATGGCCTCTACACCAGCTCCTGCCTCCAGATTCCTGTCCTGTTTGGGTTCCTGTTGTTGTTTCTTTTGATGATGGACTGTGATGTGGAAGCATTAGCTACACAAGCCCTTTCTTCCTTCTTTGGTCATGGTGGATGATGACAGCAATGGTAAACCTGATGTATCTTGAAAACACATTCCATCAGCCAGTGCACATGCCAGGTTGCTGAGCAGAGGCAAAGAAGCCTCCACTTAGTCCTGGTGTTTATGTGAAACTGGAACCGTATTGGGAGCCTGCAGCTACTTTGGAAAAAACTGTAAACTAACATTCACAGCAGATTAAATCCAAACTTAAAAAAGTTTAAACGTGTTTGAAACTAAGTAAGAGAGCATAATAATGAGTCAAACTATGGGTGCACAGAACTGGAGAGATTTTTTTCCTTTAACAATTATGTTTAAAAAAATGAATGGGAAAAAGCCCAAAGATAAGTTACCTGCTGCTATGCTACTACAGGGCCTGTCTACAGAGCATTTATTATTATCAGTTAGTGCTGCAGGATCTACACACCTGGGTATTCTATCCATCAGCTCAATAGACCCATCTTTGGGATAAATTCAGAAAGCTTACAGATCTCATAACTAACAAGCCAATTCCTTTTGCTCGTTAAAAACTCTGAATCTTATATTTGTGTTGAATACCTTTTTAAAAAGCAAAAGGATTCATCACTTATCCCAAGCATTTGCTGATACAAAAACAATGAAACAACTCATGAAGGCAATGGTAAGAGATTGACACCTGCTCGTCATCCAGTTTCCAGAATTAAATCATAGTAACCCACTGAGTCCTTTTAAATAAAGACTGTCACTTTCAATACATTTATCAGGAGCTAAGGCACAGACTGGTTGAAACACCTTTTTATTTCTCAGTTATACAGTAAAGAACTCCTTGTTCTATATTTATTCTTGTTTATGATCTCATGGTAGTGAGGGTGTTCTCACAGAGGAAGGAATTAAGTTAGCTGTGGCATTGGCATTTGTACACCAATTTGTCTTGTCATTTGTCTCTTCAGAATCTTCCTGGGAAGATATAAACAAAAGTCTGCTCTATCCCATAAAGCACTGACAACAGATCTAAGAAACAACTATTCAACTAGATTAAAGTAATGAGTTTGTTGTGCTTTTGCACAGTTCATGGGTGTAGGGTTACTTATGGGATCATGGATGAGTCAAAGGCAACAGCATCCTCTAACACCCACCCTACAATGGGTAGAGACAGTGAAAGCTGCATCTCTGGAGCTCTTGACAAGCCTGTAGGCTGCACCTCAGAGTCTTTGGTGGCAACTGTTTACTGCTTATGTCACCTTGAGAAAAAGCCTTATGATAGTTCATGTACTTCCTAAGCCTCGGAAATTGTCTTTCTCAATCTTTCTGATGTCCCTCATCCCTCCAGGAGTGAATGTTCACTTAGAGGATACAGATGAGCATGTCTTTAAGCCTTAATCTGAAGGTAGGCATACCCTATAGGAAGGCAAGTTTGCCTTAAGCCATGCCGAAGAGATAGGTAGAATAGTTATAGTTTTAATCAGATACTGTAATTTTCTTTTCCAAAGTTTACCCATAGCACAGTTCCTACAAGCTGGGCAGTATCTGATTAAAATGATAATGATTCTGCCTATCTCTTCAGCATGGCTCAAGACAAACTTCCCTTCTTAACATCTATTACTTCATTATTACCATTTTTGATGTGAGATAAAACAGTTAAGATCTAGTCTCAGAAAATAGCAACTATACAATATAGTATTATTTGTTTTTGTTAATCATATTATACATCAGATCTTAAGAATTAATTGATGCTTTAATTGAAATTAATCTTTTGACTGACATCTCTATGTTTCTACTACCTCCCAGCTAATGGTAATCACTGTGTTCATATCTGTTTAGTGTCCTTGAATTTTTTTTAGGTTACAGTTTTAAGTGAGATCATGTAGCATTTTCCATTCTGTTTCAAGCTAATTTTACTTGATGTGATATTGTCCATATTCATTCTTACAGTAATAAATAGCCGAATTTATTTTTAAGGCTGAATCACATCCTATCCATACCACATTTTTCCATCTAGTTATAGCCATTTCCATAATGTGACTATAGTGAATGGTGTTAGTATACACACAGGAGTATTATGGGAAATCTTGGAGGGTGTAGTCTAAAGAATGCCACATTCATTCTGTGAGATGAAAAATTATACTGTTCAAAGAGTCTGAAGACTGAGAAGCAAAGGAAGTAACAAACTTTTCTAAAAGTAGAAGAGCAGCCATCAGGTTGGAGAAGCTCCAGAGTTGAGAGGCCACAGAGTGGGCTCTTGATCGGGATGCTTTATAGAGAACCTGGGACCTGCCCTTTTCTGACCACCCACCCTTTCACCTTTATTGGTCCTACCTAGCTACCCTCCCTAGGCCTGACTTCTTCTTCCCAGTGTTCATGGTTCTCAGTCTAAGACAAGAAGTATCTATCTTAAAAAGGCTTCCCTTGCAACCCCTATCTACTTGTGTTCCCCAGGAGGCAGGTATTTCTTATGAGCACTAACTCAATTTGGACATGGAACAATAAGTGAAATTGATGTTTTTGTGTCTGTTCTATTTTACAAGTTTTGAGGAACATTCACTATGTTTTATTCAAAGATTGCACCAATTTATATGTATGTATGTAGGTGCTCCAAAAATTTGTGTCTTTTTTATTATACAAGGGAGAATTTTTTAATATATATATAATATATAGAATAATGAATTATATATACATATATATGTATGCATTTATATATACATATGTTGAATTTGCTTGCTTTTGGGGGTATTTAATGTTAATTTCTCCCCAAAATTAGTCTAAGTTCTTTGCCAATAATCATTTTCTGTCCATAATAAAGCAATCTCAGAATTAGTAAAAAGGTACCATAATCTAAGGTGGGTCTATTCAAGCTAATTGACAAAGTCTTGTTTATCCATTTGGAATCAGTTTAGAGACTGTTTCTATATAGGTCTTTAATTTTTTTTTACTACATGTTCTACAAATATACATTCTAAGATGTAATCTTCTCCCTGCATAAGAATCCCTATGGGAAAATGAGTAGAAACCAATATAACTAAAATACAAGCCATCTTTGGGTCAATACAATCTATATGGGCTTTTTATAATTTTGTTCTATCAGAGCCAATTTCTTTTCAGCTTTAGCTAATAATCTTCTTGCAGTATTCTTTAATACTCTGAAAGGTTTGAAGTAAATTACTCAGCTCTTGAGTGGTCAAATGAATTGTAGACCAAAGCCAGTTAATATTTCCTAGTAATTTTTGAAAATCATTAAGAGCACTTAGCTGGTCTCTCCTGATTTATAACTTTTGTGGTCTGATTTCCTGTAGATTTATCTTATATACTAGGTAATTAACAGAATCTCCTGTTTGTATATTTTTTCAGGAGCAATTTTTAATCCCCAATGATGCATTTTTTTTTATTCTTTTTCATTTTTTCTTCATGTAACACTTGTTCTAAGATATCTCTATTTGAATCAGCCTACAAAATATCATCCATATAATGGTAAATTATGGATTGAGGAAATTACTTACAAATTATTTCCAATGGCTCTTGTACAAAATATTGTCACAATATAGGACTATTTTACATTCTTTTTGTTGCCGCCAGTAGCAACACTTGAATCGGGTTCACCTGTAAGAGAGGCTGAGAATAGGGAAACGGGCGGGAAGAGATGAAGCCAAGACAAAGTTCTCTGATCAAGGTTCCAATTTTAATAATTTGCTTTCACATATAAAGGGGAAGCCTCACCCCCCAGAGTCTCTTCTTGGTTCAGCCCAGGGGCTGGGCAAGGAGATAGCAGTCCAGAAGGTGTCAAGGCTAGCTCAGCGGGCAGTCCATTTTTCTTAGCTCAGGTAGCAGGCTCCAAGGTGCCAAGGCTGGTAATGCAATGCATCTCCTAGGTCCTACTGTTTCTTGGTCTATTGTGGTAAATGACTTGCAGGCCTACTCAGGCCTGGGGGAAGGGCACATCTTTTAGCAGGACTTTTCATTGCTACTTGTTAGTTGTCATTGAG
This sequence comes from Arvicanthis niloticus, assembly GCF_011762505.2. Lineage (NCBI taxonomy): Eukaryota > Metazoa > Chordata > Mammalia > Rodentia > Muridae > Arvicanthis > Arvicanthis niloticus. The sequence continues at coordinate 68,401,384 of NC_047662.1, forward strand.
TGGTTAAATGTTGGTACCATGAAGAAAAAATTCTCTATTTTGTTCTTGTAAAGGAATTGTTTAAAAGCAGTCCTTTACATCAATCACTATGATAGGCCATTCCTTCGGTAACAAAGAAGACAATTAAGTTCCATGCTGTAAGGAACCCATTGGATGAATAATTTTATTACAATAAATAGTAAAAGACCAAACCTAAACAGAACCTAACAGATGCCTACAGAACATTTCATCCAGAGACAAAAAAAAAAAAAAAAAAAAAAAAAAAAAAAAAAAAAAAAAAAAACCTTTTCCTCAGCACCTCAAGGAACCATCTCCACAACTGACCATATACTCAATCAAAAAGCAAGCCCCAAGAGATACATGACAGTTGAAATACCCCCTTGCATCATACTAGATCAACATGGATTTAAGCTAGACTTCAACAACAAAGAAACTGCAGAAAGTCTAAAAATTCATGGACACTGAACATCTTTCTTCTCAATGACTACTGGGTCAAAGGAGAAATCAAAAAAGAAATTGAAGACTTTCTAGAATTTAATGAAAATGAAGGCACAATATGCCCAAACAGATGGGGCATGGTGAAAGTACTGCTAAAATGAAAGTACATAGGAGACTAAATGCCTTCATAAAGAAAATAGGGAGTTTGTATACTAAAAATTTAAAAGTATATCTGAAAGCTCTAGAAAAAAAATCAAATGCACCCAAGAAAAGTTGAAAGTAAGAAATAATCAAATTCAGGGCTGAACTTAAAAAATTAGAAATGAATAGAACAATACAAAGAATCAAGTAAACCAAGAGTTGGATCTTTGAGAAAATTAACAAGATAGACAAACCCTTAGCCAAACTAACTAAAAGGCAGAGAGACAATATCCAAATTAACAAAATCAGAAACAAAAAGGAAGACATAATAAGCAATATTTCAAAGGCTTTATTTCAAAAGTCTGTACACTCCTCAATATTAGAAAATCTAAAGGAAATGGATGATTTTCTAGATAGACATCACTTACCAAAGTTAAATCAAGATCAGGTAAGCTATCTAAGTAGTCTGATAATCCCCAAGGAAATAGGAGCAGTCATTAAAAGTCTCCCAACACCTCTGTGTCCCCCCTTCAAAAAAGGCAGGGCCAGATGGTTTTATCACTGAATTCTACTTAGCTTTCAAAGAAGAGTTGATACTAATACTCCTCAAATTATTCCACAAAAAAGAATCAGAGGAACATTGCCAAATTCATTCTATGAGACCACAGTCACCCTGATACCTAAACTATACAAAGATTCAACAAAGAAAAAGAATTTCAGACATTTCCCTTATGAACATTGATGCAAAAATGCTCAATAAAATACTTGACAACCAAATTCAAGAACACATCAAAGACATTAACCACCATTATCAAGTAGGCTTCATCCCAGGGATGTAGGAGTGGCTCAATATATGAAAATCCATCAATATAAACAAAGAGAAAGAAGAAAACACATGATCATATCATTAGGGGCTAAAAAATGCCATTGACAAAATCCAACCAACAACCCTTCATATTAAAAATCATGGAGAGAGTAGGGATACAAGACACATACCTAAACACAATAAAGGCAATATACAGCAAATCAATAGCCAACATCAAATTCAATGGAAAGAAACTTAAAGCAATTCCATTAAAATCTGGTATACAATAAGGATGCCCACTCTCTCCCTAACTCTTCAATATAGTACTTGAAGTCCTAGCTAGAGCAATAAGACAACTAAAGAAATTCAAGGGAATACTGATTTGAAAAAAAGAAGCCAAAGTGTCGCTATTCACAAATAATATGATAGTACATGTAAGTGACCCCCAAAATTCTACCAGAGAACTCCTAAAGCTGATTCTCACCTTTAGCTAAATAGCTAGATATAAAATTATCTTAAGCCGGGAGGTGGTGGTGCACGCCTTTAATCCCAGCACTTGGGAGGCAGAGGCAGGCGAATTTCTGAGTTCGAGGCCAGCCTGGTCTACAGAGTGAGTTCCAGGATAGCCAGGGCTACACGGAGAAACCCTGTCTCGAAAAACCAAATAAATAAATAAATAAAAATAAAATTATCTTAAAAAATCAGTTGCCCTCTTTTATTCAAATAATAAATAGACTGAGAAATGAATTAGGGAGGCAATAGTTTTCACAATAGTCACAAATAACACGAAATATCTTGGTGTAACTCTAATCAAGCAAGAGAAAGACCTGTGTGTGATAAAAGTTTCACACCCTTTAAGGAAGAAATTGAAGAAGGTATCAGAAAGTGGAAAGATCTCTAATGCTCATGCATCAATAGGATTAATGAAGTAAAAATGTCCATCTTACTAAAAGCAATCTACAGATTCAATGCAATTACTATCAAAATTCAACATAATTCTTTACAGACCATGAAAGAACAATCTCAAATTCACATGGAAAAACAAAAAAAATCAGTATAGCTAAAATGATCCTGTACAGTAAAAGATCCCCATCCCTGATTTCAAGCTGTATTATAGAGCAATAGTAACACAAACTGCATGGTATTAGTATAGAAGCAGAGAGGTTGGTTAATGGAATTAAATTTAAGTTACAGAACTAAACACACATCTATGGAAACTTGATGTTTGACAAAGAAGCCAAAACCATACAATGGAAAAGAGAGAGCATCTTCAACAAATGGTGTTGTCTAATTGGATGTCTTCGTGTAGAAGAATGTAAGTAGATACATATTTATTGCCCTGCACAAAGCTCAAATTGAAGTGGATCAAAAACCTCAATGTAAAACTAGGTACATTAAATGTACTAGAAGGCAAAGTGGAGAATATCCTTGAGTGGATTGGTACAGGAGACAATTTCCTGAACAGAGGATCAATAGTTCAGGCACTAAGATCAACAATGAATACACAGGACCTTCATGAAACTGAAAAGCTTTGATAAGGCAAAGGGCTGTAACAGGACAAAATGACAGCCTTCAGAATGGGAAACAATCTTCACCAATTCTATATCTGACAGAGGGCTAATAGTCACAATACGTAAGGAACTCAAGACACCAACAAACCAAATAACCCAGTTTCAAAATGGAGTACAAAGCTAAAATAGGGTATTCTCAACAGAAGAATCTCAATGGCCGAGAAACATTTAAATGTTCAACATCCATTAGTCATTAGGGAATTACAAATCAAAATGATTCTGAGATTCTAAGAGCAAAACCTCAAGTGACAGCACATGCTGGTGAGGATGTGGCTCAAGAACACTCCTTCTTTGCTAGCGGGATTGCAAACTTGTATAACCACTCTGGAAAACAATTTGGAGTTTCTCAGTACATTGGTAATAGTTCTACCTCAAGACCTAGCTATACCATTTCTGGGCATATACCCAAAAGAAGCTCTCCACCACACTTGTTACACAAGGACACTTATTCAACTATGTTCATAGTAGTTTTATTTGTAATCGCCAGAGACTAGAAGCAGCCCAGGTATTCCTTACCTGAATAGTGGATAAAGGAAATGTGGTACATGTACACAATGAAATACTATTCACTATTAAAAATATGGACATCATCAAATTTGCAGGCAAATGGATGGAACTAGAAAATATCATCCTGAGTGAGGTGACCCAGACTCAATGGACATCTATGGTATGTGTCCACTTATAAGTGGACATTAGCCATAAAATACAGTATAACCATGCTACAATCCACAGAACCAAAAGAAGCAAAATGACAAGCAAAGCCCAAGGGATGATATTTGAATCTCACGCAGAAGGGGAAATAAAATATACATCAGAGGTTGATGGAGGGAGGGATCTGAATAGGAGAGGGGCTGTGGAAAAGAAGAACAGGGTAGGGGGATCATGTGTAGGGAGAGCACTGGAGAAAGGATGGAAATTGGTGGTGTGGTAGGGGACAGGGCATCTCTAGGATTTGCCAGAGACCCAGAATGGGGCTCCAGAGATTCTTTGGAGGTGCCTTTAGCTGATACGCTAGCAGTAAGAGATATGGAGCCTGAAGTAGCTACCTCCTGTAGCCAGGTAGGATTCCTAAAGGAAGGATAAGAACACCAACCCATCCACCCACCCAAACTTTTACCCACAATGTGTCCTACCTACACGTTGTGCAGGGACAAAGATAAATCAGAGACTGAGGGAATGGCCACCTAATGACTGCCCCAACTTGAGACCCATCCCATGGGCAAGAGCCAATCCCTGACACTATTAATGATATTCTGCTATGCTTGCTGGTCCTATGCATGCTAGATCAGGAGCCTAACATGACTATCCTCTGAGAGGTTCCACCTAGTATCCAATGAAAACATGCAGAGACTCACTCCAAACATTAGATAAAGCCCTGGGAGTCTTTTGGAAGAGTTAGGAGAAGGATTGAAGGACCTGATGGGGATAAGGACTCTACAAGAAGACCAACAGAGTCAACACACCTGGACCCTTGGGGATTCCTAGAAACGAATCATCAACCAAAGAGCAAACATGGGCTGAACCTAGACCCCATCCCCTGCACATATGTAACATGTGTGCAGCTTGGTCTTCGTGTGGATTCCCTAACAACAACAGCACAGCTATCTCTGACTCTGTTGCCTCCCTGTGAATCCTGTTATCCTAACTGGGCTGCCTTGTCTGGCCCAGTGGGAAAGGGTGTGCCTAGTCCTGTAGTAAGTTGGTCTGCCAGGGTGGGTTAATACCCAGAAGATCCTTCCTCTTCTCACAAGAGAAGGGAGGGGGGAATGGGTGAAGATATTGTGTGAGGAGGAAACCAGGAAGAGAAGGGGGACTGCAATTGTGGTGTGAAGTGAATAAATTAAAAAAATAAACAAAAATAAAGCCCAAACTATAAAACATCCAGAAAAAAAAATACACGTAAGATGTTGAAAAGTAACACCACAAAAGTTTTTTTTACTTATTAGATCAATATATGTGGGATGAAAACCTTTCATTGTATTCTATATGCTTTTAAAAGTAGGAACGTGGAATGGAAAGTACCAAATAGGAATCTTAGAGATTCAGAAGACAAGGGCTGTGTAAAGGCACATAATTGTGTAATTTCTGTTTTGATTATAAATTAGAAAGCCAGTTTCCAGAACTCTGCTGATAAATCTGCTTATTTTAAAGCATGTGATTTTAAATCCTCTTAAAATGACAATCTACAAGGAATGTTGAAGTGTGTTGGAAAATCTAAATGCTCCCAGCTGCTTTCTTAATTTTAAAATATTTTCTTAAAAGGGATTTCCAGTCTGTTGGCAGGATCCAGATAGAATTTCTGTTTTATTCCTTGTATCTTTTTTTCTTTTTCGATTTCATATATGGTTTTCTCTGGAGTGACAGTAAAATATATTTATAAATTTATATTATTTCTTTATTACTTACTAAATTACATTTTTACATTAGCCTCAAGTTATCTTCATTAGTAGTAAATAATATAAAAATCTGTGATGTTTCTCAAAGTTTTGAAACCAGCCAGCACAGGGAAAGTTTCAGCTCAGCTCAGCATTAGTTGTCTAGATCTTGTACCAGAGCATGCATTGTGTTCAGTGACATGGTCTTATCATCTAGCTCTGGTGGGAAACCAAGAGGAATGAAAACACCTATATTGTGTGGGGAATCTCCGGGACCTCCCTATCCAGCACCTCATATGGAGATATTTCACATCTACTGTGACAAATCTTATTCAGTCATGAAGGGTATCTCCTTTCTACATTTTTTCTTAGTTATGTCTTTAAATTAAATCACATGGTAGTAGGGTTTCATATAACCTTGGTTTTGGTTACCCCTTCTAACCATAATTTTCCCTATATCTTACATAAAACTGAGCCTGCAGAAGACTGGCCCTGTTAACATCCAGTCATGAATGTTGAGCTATTAGCTACTGATACAGCCTTGGAGAAAAGGAATCACTGTCTTCAGTTGTACACTCACTGATTTGCTACCAAGCTCCAGCATTCATTCAGACCGTGGGTCATGAAAAAACCAAAAGGATGAGATATGGAAAGAGATTTATAGGGAGGAGGGGTGATTAATGGAGTATATGGGCTATTAGATAGGCTAGAGGTGAAAGTAATTAGAATATGCATGCATGAAATTATTAAAGAACACGTTTAATTGATAAAAATGTGTTTTTGTTGTCAAACATATAAAATAGAACAAATATTTGGGGACCCATTGTTGATATTGGAAACTATAAATATTTTCCCCAAATCAATAAAGAGCAAGAAACAATACAGTAGAAACAAAGAGCAAAGGACATGCACAAGCAATTCATAAATGAGGAAACTAGGATGCCTAATGCATATAAAAATATGCCCAGTTTCATTACTAGTCATGAGACTATAATTAGGAACCATTTGGTTACCATCAGATTAAACACACACACACACACACACACACACACACACACACAAAATCTAATAATGCTTACCATGTGATAAAAAAAAAGGTGAACTAAATACATTTTGTTTGGAAGTAAAATTTATTGCAATCAGCTAAAATAATTTGAAATTTCTCAGTTTTATGGTTTGACTTGTGTCTACTACCTCTAGTTCCTCACAATGGGATTTTATTTGGAAATGGGGTTATTACAGTTGGAAATATTAGCATAATATCATACTGGAGTAGGGTGGGCCACTAAATCAGCAGCTATTGCAAAATGTCCATGTGAAGACATAGGGACACAAGGAGCTTGCCATGTGAGGTAGAGATGGTTAGGGAGCCACCCACCAAGGGATGGCTGTTGACACTAGAAAGTTTATTTGGAAAATGGTTTCTTCTATATCAAGCCACTGGGTTCAGACATTATGTTACAGTGGTCCAAATATTTAACAAAGGTAAAAATATGAATGCTGGTGACTTCTATTTTTTGTTCATCCTAAAGGATTCCTCCAATAGCTACACAAATCACCTGATGAATTCAAGCCAAGTCTTCTTGAGGTATCCTGGCATCTCATCGTAAGAGCTGTTCATATAAATGCACAGAGAGATGGGGTGGGTGAGGGAAGCTAATGTAGGTTTTGGTTGTATACTCATCCTAGCTTCCTCTGAATTATTTAATTTTATTTGATTTATGATTTCCCTTGAATATTGAATTCTCTAACTAAAAATAAGTTTGCAAACAATTGTTATGAGAACATATTATTTTCTCAAATGATGACATTTTCTTTTGATTTAGTAGTATAAACTGGATTGGTTTTTTTGGAGTCTACAAGCTGAGTGATATTTTTATCTAAGTGAAACTTTTTCTTTCTTGGGTCTTTTTTTCTCTAAGTCTCCAATATTTTTTTTTGAGACATGTTGACTAATTCATCTATTTTACCAGTCACTGTTCTATTTGTCATTTTAAAACACAAAATGCTATTATAATGCCCAGCAATGACCAGCAGACCACCTATGAAGAACAGAGTTCAACAAGTCCTGACAGCACTACCAGACACAGGCATGCAAAACTTACCAGATAAATGTTGATTCAAACTCCACATTCCCTAAAACTGGGCAGCAGATTTGTTCCTGGATGCTTTCCCCTGCTGTACATCTTTGTTATGTTAAGATCCTTTTTTATTTAGTTGAGCTTTATGAGTCTGAGTCCTCAAATCAAGCACTGTTGCAATTTTGTCCTTTTTCAAAGTAGTTACTTGTAACATTTTGGGGTTTTATTGTTGTTTTTGTTGTAGTTGTTTTTGTTTTTCTTTTTTTACATTCCCATGGGACCCACAAAACAGTGTAAAATGAGTTATAATATAAGATTCTAAATAAAACCTTGAGGAAAACCTCAGCAATCAATATGATATAATATTGATATAAAAAATGTTATATGATATAAAAAACGTTATTCAGAAAATACAACATCATGTTAGATGTTATTAAACCTGAAAACTTTTGTTTAAAAATAAAATTAACACAAAAAATTAACCTGATAGGAGATAATTTATAATGTATGTACATGAAAAAGACTGAATTCAGAATATAGAAAGAAATCTCAAAACTTAATAAAAATATCAAAATAACTAAGTAAAAATGGGCACATTGTTTGTAATGATACTTCACCAATTGAAATATATAGAGGTCAAATAACTACAGGAAAATATAGTAAACATTATTAGAAAATACCTAATTTTGGACCATACAGACAATACTGCATCTGTAGTAAGTTTGATACTAAAAAGGTTGGTTAAGTGTTCGCAAAAATGAAGTATCCCAAACACATCTATTAAGAACAGAAAATAGAGTCTGGCGGTGGTGGCTCACGCCTTTAATCCCAGCACTTGGGAGGCAGAGGCAGGCAGATTTCTGAGTTCGAGGCCAGCCTGGTCTACAGAGTGAGTTCCAGGACAGCCAGGGCTACACAGAGAAACCCTGTCTCAAAAAAACAAAACAAAACAAACAAAAAGAACAGAAAATAGAACATGAGTTTTAGAAAATGATTTGGCAATTTCTTTCAAAGTTAAACAAACCCTACTATTTGATCCAGTCTTTTACTCCTACGTATTTATTCAAGATTTCAAAGTATATGTTTGTACAATAACACAGAAACACAAAAATATTTGTGTTGAGATTATTCATAAAATAGAAACAGTTCAAATTCAAACAAGTGGTAAATGGATCAACAAATATCTGTTCAGCCTGGGCTATAGGCGATCATCTCAAATATCAAATAAATAAATAAATAAATAAATAAATAAATAAATAAATAAATAAATAATCTTAAATACTAAATAACCAAATAAAAGCTCAGAAAATTGTTTGTTATAATAAATTTTTTGAAGTGTTCAGGAATTCATGGCATATACTGTCTTACTGAATTTTTGCTTAACTCTCATTCTTCATTGTATTATAAATTTTGTTGTACAATATTCATTTTGATTATGAGCCAACAAAAGTATCCATGCTCACTAAACAGTTCTATCATCACCACAGCCTGTGTTCCATGTTGCTCTTGTCCATAGTGGTCTGGCTGCCTTTGGATTGTACATACTGGTTCAAGAGATTTGTGTACCCTTCTGTGTATGAGGCTGTAAGACACAAACCTTGAATGTTTATGAGGCCTGGTAACAACAACAACTTCTTCCTCCTCCTCTTCCTCCTCTTCCTCCTCTTCCTCCTCTTCCTCCTCTTCCTCCTCTTCCTCCTCTTCCTCCTCTTCCTCCTCTTCCTCCTCTTCCTCCTCTTCCTCCTCTTCCTCCTCTTCCTCCTCTTCCTCTTCCTCTTCCTCCTCCTCCTCCTCCTCCTCCTCCTCCTCCTCCTCCTCCTCCTCCTCCTCCTCCTCCTCCTCCTCCTCCTCCTCCTCCTCCTCCTCTTCTTCTTCTTCTTCTTCTTCTTCTTCTTCTTCTTCTTCTTCTTCTTCTTCTTCCATACATCGAGGAAGAAAAGTAATTACATTTAAAAAGAAAAATAAAGCCCGCAGTGAAGAGACTGGTGAGACCCCAGGTCTCACACTAGCCAAGGCTGGACTGTCAGACAAGTAAGAGGAGGTAGGCTTGGGCAGTGGATCTTCCTGGTAGCTCATTTCCCATATTTATAGATGGTAAAGTCTGAAGCAATGATTTATAGTGTCGCAGCTGTCTTAGAATCATTTCTGCTCCTGTAAGTAACCCTTAACCCATGTTCCTCTAAGAAGGCCCAATAAAACTTAATTGGTTTACTGAGTTGGACTTTGGTGCTAATCATAATCATTGATCATTGATTTGTTATTGATTCCCTATCTGGAATGAGTACATATTTTTACATATTACTGTAGGAATAATTTCTAAACCAACAAAAACCTGGTTTCTACAAAAACCAAGTGTAAAGAGATTGTTCAGAGCACTAGTGCATTAAAAAATAAGCAATTCTCTATAACCCACTAACAAATATATAAAAATTAATTCCATAGTTATTTATGGAAGGCAACTGCAAGCTAGTTACCCTGCAATATGGAAATAATACTTAAAGCTTTTTCTACTTTTATGGAGAGGGAAAGTATACTAAAAGAAGCCTATTAATAAAGCTAACACAGAGTTGTCTGATTCAAGACTAATACAATTAGTAAAACTGCCATTAGGCCAGAAAACTCTTCTAAGAAGCTGACAGCTCAGGTGGTCACCTGATATTGTCACTAAGGTTGACATAGAATATTAATGATCTTCATTACTTCAGTCTTATGTATTTTGAAAGTCTCTGGGTTCCTGACCTAAATCTTTGAAGATTCCCTTGTGTCCAGGATTACCAACTCTTGCAAAGTAATGCCTGAGGGCCATCATATAACCAGTCACCAGCCAACCAGTCTTAGCATTTCAAAGCGAGTTGAGACTCAGCTGGGAACAACCATTCCTATTTAAAATAAGATGATTTGGCTTGAGAAGAATGCTTCCAATGTCATTCAGGATAAATTCAAATATCGTCTTTCCAAAATAGTACTAAAGGACACATTTATTGAGAGATGTAGGTCATGTCACAGAAAGTACAAATCACCATCTATTCAGTTAGTTTTGTATTCTTTGGGGAGAAAAGTTGCATATAGAATTCAGAAAACTGGGCTAAAATTATGATTTAAAAGTTCTGAGCTTGCAATCAGGAGGGTTATGATTCCTCCTGTTTCAAGTCTCCTTTCTTTCTTTCTTTCTTTCTTTCTTTCTTTCTTTCTTTCTTTCTTTCCTTCTTTCCTTCTTTCCTTCCTTCCTTCCTTCCTTCCTTCCTTCCTTCCTTCCTTCCTTCCTTCCTTCCTTCCTTCCTGTTCATCTGTATCATCTATGCTGGTCTCAGACATGTGATTTACCCAAATTGGCTTTTCTGTGCACATGGATTATAGTCACAGTCCACCATGGCAGATGTTTACTCAAGGTGAACGTGTGGGGATACAATTAAAGAATTGTCCCACAAAAGTAGGAACCCAAAGCTAAGAACAGCACTCATGTCTATTTTTATTTAGATGAAGTCGTTTTTAGCAAAAGAAAAAGCCAAAAATATCCCATGGATTCTTGTAGTATATAGTACCACCTGGGGAATTAATGGTTGGCGTCTCAACTCAGATTACAGAGAAATAAAGTTCATAGTATATAACAGGATATGAAATGGAATTTTTCTTTTACCTTGAATTTCAGCTAAATTTCAGATTTAGTTAATATACGTGTCATCTTATGTTTCCTGTTGCTTAATCCTCAAAACTGGATAATTTATATAGGAAATAAATTTACTTTGGGTTATGATTCTAGAGGCTGGGAAAGCTACAGACACAATGCTGGGTCTTATTCAGTATCAGATAAGGGTCTCTTGTCTGCAATTTAACATAGCAAAAGGAGTCTTATGGTGAGACAAGGTCAGGCTCTTGCTCATCATCTAGAGCACCCACACTCTCATGAGGTCACTATATTGATGACTTCATCTAATCCTAATTACTCCTCCAAAGTTTCATCTTCAAATAATATTAGCATATAACACTGAGAACCAATTTTCCAACAAAAAATTTCAAAAGTCTGTTTTATAACAATTTCTTTTAATTTGAAATATTCCCTTTTGAAGGAAGGCTCACTGAGACTTGGGAAATAAAAGAAATTTATAATATCAGTATGTAAACAAAACAGTTTCAGGAAACTCCACACACTTACAAGATCCACAAAACCCTTCTCCAGGTGATATGAGTAGAAAAAAAATTGTGAGAAAAGGGGACTTTTCAGACAGGTAGAGCTACCTGCATATTGTGAGTGAGATCCAGTGAGATATAACTTTTGCTTATGCTGGGGCAGGCTTTTCAGTGATGTATGTACCTTGGAGTTATTCATACTTTTGTAAGTAACTCCTCAGCCAAACTGTGGAAGACACCCCCCAATAAACTCACTAAGTTGGACTTCAGTAGAATTTCTTCCTCGGTCCAAGATCTTGCCTTGTTTGTCTGACTGCATGTTTGTTTACATTTCTGCAGGGAAAGTCACACAATACAGACAAATAAATAACACAGAAACATGTTAGCTTGTTGATTGTATGTTTATTTAGAATCATAATCCTCGCTGTCTGGAAGTCAGTCTTCTCCTGATGGCCTTCAGATTAGAGATGTAGAACTCTCATCTCCTCCTGCACCATGCCTACCTGGATGCTGCTATGCTCCCACCTTGATGATAATGGACTGAATCTCTGAACCTGTAAGCCAACCCCAATTAAATGTCCTTATAAGCCGGACAGTGGTGGCGCATGCCTTTAATCCCAGCGCTTGGGAGGCAGAGGCAGGCGGAGTTTTGAGTTTGAGGCCAGCCTGGTCTACAGAGTGAGTTCCAGGACAGCCAGGGCTACAGAGAGAAACCCTGTCTCAAAAAACCAAAACCAAAAAAAAAAAAAAAAGTCCTTATAAGAGTTACCTTGGTCATGGTATCTGTTCACAGCAGTAAAACCCTAAATAAGACAAGGCTCATATGTTTGTATAATTGGTCCTCAGCTGGTGGCACTGTTTAAATAGGTGTAAGATGTACAGAGTTACTAGTACAAGTAAGCCACTGGGGTGGGCTTTGAGATTTGAAAGTCATCACACCATTCCTGGTTCTTTCTCTCTGCCTCATGTTTGTGGTTTAGGGTTTTGAGCTCTCAGCTTGCTGCTCCAGCTGCTAAGCCTTCCTGCTGCCACAATTTCCCACCATGATGGGGGATAACTCCTACCCTCTGGAATCATAAGCCCAAGTAAACACTTCTACGAAGATACCCTTGTTATGCTATTTTATCATAGCAATGAAAAGTGTCTAAAGCATCTGTAGAACCTTAACTGCACATGGTTGGAGATGTATGGAAACTGAGAAACATCTGAAGTCCTAGGAGGGGCTTTTACCACAGCATCAATTTGTATCACACTCTTCTCATCTGGGAACCCCAGAAAAACAAAGGAACAAAAATGTATGCAAAGATCCCACCTTGAGTGAAGTTGTTGGAAATTTCATATCTAAATATGGTCAGAGATCTAGGGGCCAGCATTAAGGAGGAAGAGATGTGTATAAGGGCTTCAGCTCTGAGGGAATAATTTTTTTTAGAACAAGAAAATTTGTTTTAAAATAATTTTACAATAGAATACATTAGAAATAGAAATGATTAACTTGTTTCCAACTTCTATTCTATTTCCAAAAAACCCCAAAAAACAAAAAACCAAACCAAAACAAAAAAAAAAAAAAAAAACTCAAAAAAGGACTGGCTTCTCCACAGTATACTCAATTCTCTATTTTAGCAACAAAGTCCATAATAAACTGGAGATCTTTTTTATCACTTATAATATATAGATGCACTTTATAAAATTGCATTTCTGAATCTTAGTAATGTAATATATATTGTAATATATATATATACATATATATGTATATGTATGTATATATATACATACATATAATTAGTAATGTAATATATATTGTAATATATATATATATATATATATATATATATATATATATATATATATATATAAAACTATGGGCCAAGCGCTTTCAAAACCTAGATGAATGACACAAATACAGCTGGGATCGGCAAGACTGTTATGGATGAGCTTGACATGATTTCTTTACTTGCTGGGATCATCGTGAAATCCATGGTCGTCAGCTTTACATTTTCAGCAATGTAGTTTTGTTGTTATCCTTAGGTGAGTGGTGAGCCCTTGGGAGCCAAATCACGGCAGGGTGGTTTCCTACATGTCACTTGACTAGACTATGCTTCCTCAGGTACTTCCAATTAAGAACACCACAGAAACCCTGTGCTAGCAGAGGTGAAGCAGAACAGGCTGGTCTTAACACTTGGAGGCTGATGCAGGGACACCAGGCATGCTGCAGTTCATACAAGCTGTCATTAGTCTGCTGTCTCACCTTTCTATGGGGAAACAGCAAGTCCCACAGCCAGGCCTTCAGGTACTACAATTTCCCTGGGATCTTCCTTTAGCTTCTCTAGTCCTAAGCCAGATGGACACTAGCTTCTTCTGCAGGATACAAACATCATTGAAGCTGGAGGCAGTGAAACATTGCATGGGTTGCAGGCCATCTTCTTGAATTCCAACTCTTGTTCATGGGCTCCCACAGGTACATCCACCTACCCTTCCTGACTCTGAGGGAATAATTTGCCCAATGCAAGTGTTGTAGCTCTGAGGGAAAATGTATCCTGACAACTGGGAGCCAAGGAATACCACAAAGTCACACTGTATAACAAACATCACACAAGAGATTTATTGGGAAGACACAAGAGGGTGCTGTCTCTGCTTGGGAGAAAAGCAACACTGGACATTTTTTATATTTGGTTTCTTGGGGGCAGAGTGTCCCAGAGTGGAGATTTCCAGGTTACAGATTTGTAGGATTTCAAGTCCTGAGGTTGGGGTAAGGTAAGGGATTAGTGGGTTTTCAAACACAGAAGTTAGCACAGGTATTTTTACACTAGTGTGTGTACCTTTCCAACTCTGGAAATTATGACAGCAGTCACCCGTGTTCCCTGCGGAGTGCCCTGAGCAGTCTTGTGATTGTCATGTAATTGCAGACACTAACTACTGTGGCAAAAATCCTAAGGTTTGGGCATCAAGGGAACATTGTTATGCTAGAAATTAATGAGAACACATTTTGACTTTCGAGCTCATTTTAATACAAAGACATCATAATGAAAAGCTTTCCATCTGTATGACAGAGCACACTTAAAACACTGAGGGAACTCGCACCCGTGTGAAGACCTCTTCACATCCTGAGGTAAAATGCACATCACATTTTTGGCCAGTGTAGCTTCTCTATTTAAACTGTGTCTCTCATTCCTGTGACTAACCCTTTAGAGTCACTGGAGTGAGGTGTAGCAGAGACCGTGCCACTTCTGTCCCACAAATTCATGCTTCAGTGCTTGGCTTCCACAGCTTTACACACTTAAGCCTACTCCAAACTGAAGTGTTGGACAATCTGGTGTCTGTGAGCAGGTTGGCTGGCCCTCTGTGGCCAGGCAGGAAAAGAACAGACTTGATTCTACTCCAGGTACCTGGCTTAAGGCAGAGAAGCTCTTGTGTGGGAATGCTTTTTTTTTTTTTTTTTTTTTTTCCCTAAAATAGGATGTTCATGAGAGTGTGACTTCATTGAATGTAAAGTAGCTATTGCTATACCCTTTGCAATGAACAAATAAATTTGCTTCATTGTTAAGTGAAACATAATCACAGACATCATGTGACTACCTACCATACTTTGTATTTTAGGCACTGCTAGGTATTTTACAGGCAGGAATATATTTGATTCACATAATTCTGTTTATATTGTACTCCCGTTTTAGCTGAGGAAAGTAGGCCTCAGTATGAATACATAATCTGCCTAAATCAAATAGCTAGAAAAGACAGTAATTGGATAAACTTAGCTTTCTTACAGGCCTACTATTTTTGCATTGTGAAGAACATCTTGTTCATCTGTTTTCATCATAAAAACAAAACCGCTGAGAGTTTAGTGTCTGTAAACAATTGATGAACGGGCGTTCATGCAATGCTTTGGAGTTACAGATCTTATGTCACACACAAGATGGATTGTTAACGATACTATGTCAATATTCTTATTCATATTTTATTTTCCTACTTTATCGTTTAATGGAATTCATTTCCTCAGTGGGAGTTTAATCATGATAAATCCAGTTTTTGACTCTTACTAACATAAGAAAAGATTTCATCTGTTTATTTAAGGGAGTTTTGTAAACTTACTGCTCTTGTAAAGGACCTGATTTTAGTTCACAGCTACCTGCAACTTCAGGTCCAGGAAGTCTAGCACCCTTTCCTGGCTCCACAGGCTACTACACCAGTATGGTACATATAAATTCATGCAGGCATACACACAGTCACATAAAAATAATAAGTCTTTCAATACTGCAGTGCATGAACTTAATATTAATTTGTAATTTTTGTGCATATCATTGAATATTTTAATTATTAAACAGGATGAATTCCCCTAAAGCAGTTCTCTAAGTGAGAGTAAGCTTAGCCCTTTCGCTCTGTACAAAACCTGGCATCTTTATAAGTTAATATTTAATTCCTTTACAAGGAGAAAACTGTCTCAAGCTTCCAGAAATCAGAAAAATGTGCTAGAGAAAGACAATAATTATACATGTGAAACACTAAGCTGTAATAATTCCCTGTGTGTTATGTGTGGTGGGTGAGAATATTAAATCTGTATGTCAGCCCTGTTTATATATTATACACACCAGGTAATAAGACTAGATCTTCTATTTAAAAAAAGGAGTTATCTTAAGAAATACAATATTTGCTCCACATAGCTCATTTCACTGATACCTTTCATGAAGGCAAGAACTCTTTCTATAGGTGGTGAATAGTAAAGTCCAAAGTATTTTTAATCTTTGTTTTTCCAGAATCATTGTTTATACTTTAAGATAGATACTTGGTAGAAATAATCTTCTTGTGCCTTCCTATTGATCAAAGAAAAATCAAGAACAGTGAGAAGGAAACCTGGCAGACAGTATCCCAGAGCAGTCAGAGGACTTAGGCGAACTGCAGAATTTCTAGCAGACTAGAGTGTGTGGGTGGAGCTGAAGTGGCTGGAAGAAATGTAGGAAAAAGTCCTTTGGATTCAAACCATTCCATGTGGTTTCTTTAATTCATATCACTTTTCCAGATTTTTTAAGGGCATTTACCTGCAATTGAGATAAACTGATGATTAATTTTAAAAAAACTGTATGCCTAAATAATGAAAAATTAGCATGGGGCTTCTTAGCAAAAAGAGAAAACTGCCCAAGGTCCTTCTCTGCTTCACTGGCAAGCAACTCCTTGGCCAGTTTTGTTCATTATTGTTTTGCAGCTCCTGAAGCTTTTCTTTTAAACCTGAGGTCACACTTAGACTCTGTGGGTGTTTGAGGATGTCATGTGTTGTTTAAAATTATTTTACTTTAAAACTAAACTTCCTGTGTAGAGGTTAAATGGGGTGAGGAAGTTACAATGCCTTTGTGTTCAGTCAGTGCTGGAATAAACATGGAAATAATTTTCCCACTAGAATGAAATAACACAAACTTAAAGTCAAGTCCACAAAACTTTGTATGTGTGTTTATTCATTGGAAAGCTTACTATGAAATACAGGTCTGGACTAATGCCATCCCATATTAAGGCAAAATTTTTATAGTAACACAATACTACAAGGACTGCATTTGACGAAAATAACAATGTCAGCTTGATTTGTGTTCAAAGCATAACAGATTAGTCATCAGACAATGAAACACCGCCTGGGTTAAACAGCACAATCTTAGGAGACCATAATTCTCCTCTAGCCATATTCTTTTAGTTTTCCGTTTCTGTAATTTCTGTGGTCAAAAATCACTGCTTTGTAATCACTGGACTCAGAGATGGCTCCAAATTTCCCACTTGGTACAGAGATTTCTGGAATGTGATTCCAACCCACCTTTTGTCTTACACTCAAGTCGTGTGTCAGATCACATTTTCCAGTAATGACTATTATGTGGTCTCAGATTTAAGAACGCCTTGATCTGCCCCTTACAGTCCCAGCTTCACTTTGTGTGTGTGTGTGTGTGTGTGTGTGTGTGTGTGTGTGTGTTATTTGTTCATCCCTGTCATCTCATTTGGGCCAATTCCAAAGCAATGCAGGTCTCAACATGTCTCAGAAGAAAGAATAGAGGATCAAGTTTGTCTCAGCAAGTCAGAACTCTTAGACTGTAGACCAGAAGCTGTGCTTATTAATTTTAACTAGTTGACAGTCTTGGCCTTCAATATTTGCTTGACAGGACTACGGTGAAGCATAAAGCCTCTTGAAGATAGAAGCAAGGAAAAATTAACTTCTCTAACCTTTCCCATGAAATTCCTTCAAGTGCCAGTGATTACTGTTGTCTACTCATTGAATTATTGTTGAATTCCTATTGAATTTTTGGCCAGTTCACCAGCTGAGATGGTTGACTGTCCTGTATTGCATTTTTATCCCACACCTTTTCATAAAAAAAAGTGGGAAAGCAAACAGCAAAAGTAACTGTGTTTGCCACTTGTCAGTTAAAGTTTAAATGGGAAAGCAAAATTTCATATAGGAAAGCAGAAACTCCAAGACACTTGGAGGAAGCTCTACAGTTGGAAACTCTGGTTTTCTGGTGCTGGCTGAGAGATTGTTGGCTGGTTTAGAGCCCCAAACTCCTGGTGATGCCTTGAGATATCAAAGGATTGCAGTCTTTTTTAGAGTGAGTCTGTAGAAAGCTAGTCACCTACAGGAAGAGCCTGTGAAGCAGATCTTCTGTCTTTGGCAAGTCTCAGGGCCTGGAATCACAAGACTATGGTGGTAAGTCCTAGAAGCTAGGGACAGTTGCAGGAGTGAACTATATTCTGAAGCTGAAGAATGTCTTCTTAGATGGAGCTAGAATGAGTCTCCCTTCCTGCTTCTGCAGTCAAGCCCTGGAGGCTACCCACCACGAAGTTCTCTACTTGAGGCAGAAGACTCTGGTACCATGAGCCTCCAGTAAGCTGTTCTCCAACAGTTTTTGAGGTAGTTTTCTCTCTCTATCTTCTGGTAGTTAGGCCATTGGACAGGACCAGCTGAGAGCTGAACTATGAAGTCTTTCTTCTCCTTCTCGTTCAGTCTGCTCTGGTGAGACTACTTCTCTGGAGCTCATCACCTCAGATATACAGTTGGGACTCTGACTTCCTGAATATGCATGCCTGCAAATGAGGTAAAAACATGGGACCAATCAGAGAAGGTCTGTTAAATGTGGGAGGGGAGGGGCGAAACACTGAGACCACAGCAATTTCCAAGTGGGGTCCATAAGTCCTAGTTCCTACCACTGAGGTGTCAGGGAAATACACACTTAGCTAAGAAATTGGAATCCAATCATCGTACCATTGCTACAACAATGCAAGGATCACATTTATATCCACAGCCTTTGCTCCAGTCTCCTCCAGTAGCAGTCCTTTGTGCTTTCTGTTGTCCCTGGCAACTTTATTGTTAGGATAACAGTCAGATCTTTGTCTTTTGTGGGCTGCAGCCTGTTTCCATCAGTCTTGGAGCACTTCCTTTCAACTCTTGTCTTGTAAGGTTTTTTTTTCCCACTTCATATCTGGGCACTCTACTAACAGCTTGACTTGTAGAGACATGCTGTCAAATGGTAATCAACTACCAGTTTCTTGCTCTCAGGGCTTGAGCCTATTGGAAAGCTCCCGAAGGCTCTCTATTGGAGCACCATTATGAGGCTATTAGGAAGCTCCATGTGAGGTGTTCCTTTCTATCCTTACCATAAACAGACACTGGCTATTCTAGTTTTTATGGTGCTATGATAAAACACAGTGACCAAAACCAACTTACAGGACGGAAGTATTTATTCCACTTACACTTCCAAGTAGTAGTTCATCATTGAGAGACAGCAGGCAAGGCACATCTCCCCAAGTAGGGACTTGAGGCAGAAACCATGGAAGAAACACTGCTTGTTTGCTCACAGATTCATGCTTTCCTAGCTTTCCTATACCACCTGCCCAGGGAATGGTACAGAATACTGTGTGCCACTCATCAATTAACATCAATTGATTATGTGTGCCTCCATCAATTAACACTCAAGATACTCACCCCCCAGACATCTGCATAGACCAATTCAAGCTATGCAATCCCTCAATTGAGATTCCATTCTCAGGTGACTCCTGACTGTGTCAAGGTAACAGCTAAAACTAACTATAGTTAGAGCACTGGTATCATCTTTATCCTAGCCTATTTTTGTTTTCCTGGAACAAAGTATTCCATCAATATCTCTTAGTAATTTTGGATAACAGGCCATACCTACATATCTTATAAGTATGTTAGAATTCCTTAAAATGGATAAAAATAAAACCACACACACACACACACACACACACACACACACACACACACCACACCACACCAACCAACCAAAACGAAACAACAACAGCAAAAAAGGAGACAGACTTAGTCAATATTCACTGGAAGTGTGTTCTTAATCATATAGTTTTATCATGGCATAGAGGATTGGACTAGAAATAGGAGATACAAGTTGGTGAGGTTTTGGGGATCATATAGAGAAAGTACGATCATATAGTTACTATAAAATAACTGTGAAGCAGAGCCATGCTGCTGCTCCTTCTCACTAAAGAACATTGGTGCAGAATGATAAATTAACAGTTAATTATTGCAAAAGCATTG
The DNA here is from genome assembly GCF_011762505.2 of Arvicanthis niloticus. Lineage (NCBI taxonomy): Eukaryota > Metazoa > Chordata > Mammalia > Rodentia > Muridae > Arvicanthis > Arvicanthis niloticus. The sequence continues at coordinate 68,421,450 of NC_047662.1, forward strand.
GAGAATCAACACATAAGCATTAGACTCCCAGATTTCTTGACACTCTTCTTATATTTAATAACTTCACACTATGTTTCCGCATGGACTATTTGCTACTATGGGGGCTTTTAGCCCAGCAGTCAGAATATTGAGTAGAGACTTTCATGTCTTGTGCCTTTTTACCGAGGACTTTGTTCATGTACAGTTTCTAAAATACATCTAAGAGTTCAATCTTAATAGTCAATGATGAGAGAGACTGAAGAGAACAAAAAGCTGGTGAGAAAGATTCATGAAAAGAAGCTGTGTCTACAAAAGCCACCACCTCAGAGGAAGAGAGAGGAAAAGTGAGATAGAGGGAGAAAGAAGGAGAGAGAGAGAGAGAGAGAGAGAGAGAGAGAGAGAGAGAGAGAGAGAGAGAGAGAGAGAGAGAGAGAGAGAAAGTACAATCATATAGTTACTATTTTAGGCCACAGTAGACACTTTCTATTCTAATTCATCTCAATTTCGTTTTCTACTTTTGTTTCCTTTCACTCCTTGTCTCCCACCTCCTTTATTTCCTGTCTTTTACCTTTTCTTTTTCCAGATCAGTCTTGTATATAACTATTATGAGCTGACACAGCAATTCACTAATTTGAAGTTTTGACTTGTAAACTGTCGTTTCACCAGATTTCTCCTTTCATAGCTATTTTCCTAGTTAACATATGAATAAGTACATGACAAAATGAGAGGATTACAACTGTTTGGTTGGCACCAGCCGTAACTAGGATTGTGAGTCTGCTGGATCCTGTTAAGTTGGGCTCGACTGCCACCTTTTCCATAACATCTCCCACAATGTTTCATGGTAACGGCCACCTGCAACAGATTCTAAGAACAGCATATGAGCCATTGGCCTGTCTGTTTTTTCTCACAATTAATCCCATTGTTATTTCACTCTGGACAAGCTTATCCTCAGAGATCCTTTGAGCTTTCTGATGAAGTGTGTTCAATAATTTTAAGGCACAGTTAGTAATTTAATTCTCTGAGACAGTGTTCCTCTATTTCTATATATTATGAAGTATCAAACTAGTCTGCTTCAGGGGTTTAAAAAAAGTATTGTTAAAGTAGATATCTGTCATTGAGAATATGCAGGAAATAAATATTTTGACCTATTTTGACTCTATATTTCTTTAAGCGTTGCTTGTCATCCTAGGGGAGGTGACATAGGTGTCATTGAGGGGAGGGTACGCATGCTGCAGAGAGGTCTCACTGTTCATCAGCTAGCTTGACATGTACTTGAATGAAGTGCAAGCAATAGCTATGAAAGCATGGTTGAGAAAATTCAAACCAGCCACATCAGTTAGGCAACAGAGGTAAAGATGATTCTCATGTAGTCCTATAAGAAGTAAAGCTTGTCACAAAAACTAGTGTGCTATGCTTCCAGCTGTTGCAAATAATGTTATGCATAGAAGCAAGTCACCTGAGGCAATTCTATGGCTCAGCCACAGCCTGAGGACAATCATAGCTCAATTTTGGGAAATCTGTGTTATGATATAACTGTGATCCACACCCAGACTGAGCCCCAAAGACTCAGTAGAGACCCTGAAAATTTGGATTAGCCGACTTCCACATAATGAATATTCCTTCCACCCCCAATGTATTTCTCATTGAGAACATTTCAAACAGTCTTTAAAAGAACACACTTGATGGTTGAAAAATGATCTGTCTTGCATTTGTCGAACATGGTTTTCAAATGGAAGTCTTCTGCTTTATTAACAAATGAGTTCAGGGTCCTTGTGGACAGCTGAATACAGGGTTCAAGTACTTCAGTGCTTTCTACAGAAAAGAGTTGTTTTCAGGCAGTGAAGCACTGGCATAAAGGTTTCCTTTGCTACTTCAAAACTGGAGTATTTTCTTAAATGGTGACCTTGGCAAAAAGAAGACAGAATTAAAGATGTAAGTACACAAGTGACAAGAAGCAATTTTGTAGTATCTGTCTTTCTTTATTAATCATTTTATTTGTTTACAATTCAAATATTATCATCTTTCCCAGTTTCCACTCCACAAAACCTCCACCCTTCCCTCCCCTTTGCCTCTCAGAGCATGCTACCCCACCCACTCACCCACTCCTGCCTTCTCCCTCTAGCATCCACCTTCTCTGGAGGCATCAAGCTTTCCCAAGACCAACTGCTTCCCCTCCTACTGATGTAATATCTCTTAAGGGATGTATATTACCTTAAAAAGGAGATAACTAGCAATTTGACATCAAGACTATTTCCAAGTGTAGAACAGTTGAAATCTACAGCTGACTACAGCAATTCTGAACTCAGGGAGGAAGCAAAAGCCCACAGAATCCTCTTCTCTAGTGTCTGAAAGAATGTGGAATGTGCTCACATACTCCATGGAAACTAAGGTTGAAAAAGATATGCTTCTCATCTCATTGACTCTAATTTCCTACAAAACACTCTAAGGACACATTTTCTGAAAGATGCTAGAACTTTCAGGGCTGTGATACTGAAAGTTATTTAATTAATTGGTCAAAGTCAATACAAAAGTTACAATTGTAGTTTACTAGTGACTATTTTTTATGGAAAGCTTAAATAATGGTTAAGAAGTTAAGAAGACATGAATGCTTGTATTTATTCTTTTGTTGTCTGAGAAGTTTATGTATAAATAAAAAGTGTTTTGAACAAGTCCATTGTCCATTACCTCCTCTTCCTTTCCCCCATCCCCACCACTATTCCCTCCTAATTTTCCATGTTCATTTTTTTAAAACTGTAAACCTACTTAGTCCATTTAATGTTGCCAATTTTGTGTGTGTTTGGGGCCATATACTAGATCATAGATAACCTTTCAGTGGCTAAATCCTTGAAGAAAGCCAACTCTCTCTCCCCCTGCAGCCACATATGCCAATAGCTTCTGAGATAGAAGTGGTATTTCAGGATTGCTACTGTCTTCCATTCTGAGATTTTGTTTGGCTTGTTCTTGTTTAGGTCTTGTCTTTGCTGCCATATCCGCAGTCATGCTCAAATGTCCTGTCATGTTCTGGAAACAGTCTTCACTGAATCATTCATTACCTTTAGTTTTTTACTATTTCTCTGCTCCCTCTTTGTCAAGCCTTAAATCTTGAGTAGAGAGTGTATAGATATCTCACTTAGGGCTGAATAGTCCACAATCTTTTATTTTTCTTTTGGCCAGTTGTGGATCCCTGTGTCGGTTACCATGTACTGCAAAAGGAAACTTTTCTGGTTAAGATTGGAAGATAAACTAATGGTATAGATATAAGAATAAATTATTAGGAATTGGTTAATAACTGTTAATATCCATTAACAGTTCTTCCCCTGGTGTTATTATCTAGCTTGCGATGGGTTCTTTGCTTAATTGACTGGTGTATGCAAGAGTTCTGACTTGTGGATCATTTAAAACCACATGAACGGCTTTAAAACCAATCAAAAAATGGTTGATTACTCACCTATCATTTCTGCCATTATTGTACCAGTTTTATACCTTTCCAGTCCCATTGTTACTTATGGTTTTCAGGATTTCCAGCATGGCAAAACTTGATTGCAATCACAGTGCCTTCTAGCACCATTAAAACTAGCCAACAGAAATGAATATTCATAATCAGTAGCAAACTCACTTTCTCTGTGCTATATGATGTAACTAAGAGGAATGGTAGTAGGCTGTAAAGTTGGAGATGGATCTAGGAATCCCCATTGACACCATTGACAGATTTTCTTCAAAGTAGGTAACCAATACCTGGCACTGCACAATAATGCCTATGGTGTCTAGGAGTTGAAGGTGGGGCCTTGGGGAAGGTTAGAGAGATGGTGGAGGGCCTCAAAAAGGGTGGATAGAACCATGGATAATATCAAGAGGAGAATGGTGAATAATGGGGCAAGAAGGGTGAGGAACGGTGCGGATGGCTGGGCAGGGTAGACAAATGAGTATAGGAATGAATAACTAACACACTCAAGTCCTTAGAAAGCTCCTTAGAGATGCATATGTTTATAAACTAATGGGGAACCTTTACAGCTGTTGTATTGTTTAAACCTCTCCATTTGTGTTTCACAGTAGCAGGCTTTCCCATGGTAGCAGCGTTATCCCTCTAAACAAACATGTTACAACTTCTCTCATGGCAGCAAGGAAGGCCAACAGTAATGCCCAAAAGCCCACCCCCCCCCACACACACACAAACTTTTTAATGTCAGTTTCGTTTTGTGCTCCCTCAAAATCAGTGTCCTAGAAAAATATCCTTGCTTTATGAGAGTATGATGATAATGATGATGATCAGGGAGCATGTATGTGTGTGGCCGTGTGTGCAGTCTAATGTTGGATGTCTTTCTCAATTGCTCTTTTCCTTGTTTGTTTGTTTGTTTGTTTGTTTTTTTTTTTTTTTTTTTTTCATTCTGGATTTCTCATTGGCCTGGATATTGATGTATTGGATAGACTGGCTGAGCAACAAGTGCCAGAGATCCTCCCGTCCCTGCCTTCCTGCACCAGATAAATGACTATATCTTGTTTACATAACTATTGGGCTATCCAAACCAAGAATTCGTTCTCAACTCTGGCTTAGTATTATTGTGATTCCCAGTTTGAAAGGACCTGTTTGTTGACTGCATGAATTGAATTTCTTTTGATTGCGATTACATCCACTTTTCCTCTGGCCCTTCTTCCTTAACATTATACATTTACTATTGTAATTATTAAAACAAGGATATTTTATACAGGATTTCTTTGTGCAGTTCAGTTTGTATTCAAACTCATTATCCTCCTTCCTCAGCCTTCTGAGTGATGGGATTAGAGGCAGTTGTCAATGTACAAAGCTTCTTTGACTTATTTATTTATATTTTTCACTTTATATTCTGAGTGCAGCCCCTCCCTTCTCTCTTCCCAGTCCCATCCTCCTACTCCCTCCTCCCATTCTCCTCTCCCCTTCTACTCAGAAAAGATGTGCCCTGCCATGGATACCAAACTGGCCTGGAACATCAAGTAGGACTGAGTGCATCCTTTCCCACTGAGGCCAGGCAAGGCAGCTCAGCTAGGGAAAAGAGATCCAAATCCAGGCAGCAAAGTCAGAGACAGTCCCACTCCAATTGCTGGGAGACCTACATGAAGACCAAGATTGACATCTTCTATTTATATGTAGGGGGCCTTGGTCCATCCCATATGTGCTCTTTGGTTGGTGGTTCAGTCTCTGTGAGCCCCCATGGACCTAAATTAGTTTACTCCATAAGTCTTCTTTTGGTGTCCTTGACCTCTTCAGCTCTCTCAGTCCTTCCCTCAGTCCTTCACAAGACTCCCTGAGCTCTGTCTGTTATTTGTCTGTGGGTCTCTGCATCTATTTCCATCATCTTCTGGATGAAGCTTCTCAGAGGACAGTTATGCTAGGGCCCTATCTGTAAGCATAGCAGAGTATCATTAATAGTGTCAGGAGTTGGCTCTTTTACATGGACTGGGTCTCAAGTTGGGGCAGTCATTGGTTGGTCATTACCTGAATCTCTACTCCATCTTAAACATTGCATATCTTGTAGGATGGCTGGTCCTAGCTTCTCACATAGTCCTGAATTATTTTATCTAGCTGAGTGTCTTCACTACTAAGTTCTCTATTCACTCAACATGCTCTCTACAATTGACAAACTTATACTACCCAGAGTGGACACCTGAACTTTTATCTCCACAAAACTCCTTATTTGTGAATTCTTTCCCATATTTTTAAGTGGCATCTTTGTTTTTCAATTGCTTACTCTAAATTTCTGCTACCCAAACCTGCTTTTTTCTGTCATCTTAACTTATAATAAATGAACAATTCTGATATAATTAATGCAGAGATTCAAAATACAACCACACAGCTCACCTTCTTTGTGATTGCAGTCTGTCGTGGTATCAGTTAGAAATGTCCCCATTGGCTTACACATTTGAACACTTGGTTTACAGTTGGTGGCACCAATTGAGAAGGTTGTATAACCTTTAGGAGATAGAGCCCTTCTGGATAAAGTATATCATTGGGGAGAGCTTTGAAGGTTTATAGTTTTGTCTTATTTCTTGTTGTCCCCTTTTTTCTTTCTGGAAGAGGGAAAAAAGGGGACAACAAGAAATAAGACAAAACTTACTCTTCCTTTCTTCCTTCCAACTCCTCCCCTCTCCACCAGCTTTTGCTCTTGCTACTATGAGAAGTTGTTTTTTTTTTTTTTTTGGCTACAAGGGACTCTATTTCTCTGGAGCCATAAGCTAAAACAAAGCACTTTTCCTTAAGCTACTTTGGTTTGGAGTGTTTCATCATAGCAATAGAAAAGTTACTAAGAAACTGCAATTGTATGGACCATTGCTTTGCTACCAACTTTCACTTACTATTTTTAATTTGTTTATTATATTTATTAATATTTTATCATAACTTGGCAATAAAAAACACTTTTCACTGAAAGAGTCCATAAGTGGATACACAGAAAAGATAACTGATTTTTGACGAAAGTGTAAAAGCAGCCCAGGGCTAAAACCATTTTCTTGATAAAGAGTGCAGGGACAAGTTATTAATTTAAATTTTTATTACTATACCTGTGTATATGTGTGACATTTGTGAGTGTGGGTAGGAGCATGTGATGTGATGCTTGTGGCAGTCAGAGGACAACCTTGGGAGTCTGTTCTCTTCTTTCACCATGGGTTCTGGAATTGAACTCTGGATGCCAGGTCTACATGACAAATGCTTTTGCCACCTCCCAGGTACTTTCTGAGACACTTTTAATAGCACATAAACATTGGTTATTGTCATTATCACAAGAAAAGTTGGTGCCTACTACAGTGGGCTAAATGAAAGACCAGTCTGATCAAGTCATGGTGAGGAACTGGAGTGCGTAAAACTGGACATGCTACTGTTAGGAATGGAAATAATAAAATCTGGCACTAGTAAATAGCTGGGCAGTTCCTGGTAAAGTTGCATATATACATCATAGCCCATTATTTACACTGCTAGGACACAGGCTTATGCAGAGTTCCATGCACTCCTGACTGCCTTATTTATCATAGCCTCACATTGGAAGCAACCCAGATCCACCAAGGATGCATAAAGAATTGTAGCATATCCATACAATGAAACATCATGAGCAATAACATAAGCTAATTATTTATAAATGTATATTGTCAAGGTTATCTAGAGTAGCTGAACTTACAGACTGAATCATTCTTGTTCTTTCTCATATATATGAGTGCAAAAGCCAAGAATCCAGAAGTTGTAAAGTTCGTAAGGCTGGATATCTCAGGTCTTAAGTAGACACTGGAATTCTGAAGAAAAAGGCTCTAATGCTAGTGAAGGAATGGACTTGCTGGCAAAGTGAGAACAAACAGGCAAAGAGCAAAGCTTCTTCTTCCATGTTCTTATATTAATTCTCAGCAGAAGGGTGTGTCCTCCCACCTCAAGATCTGGATTAAAGGCATGTGTCTTCCTACCTCAAACATTCAGAGTAGAAATGGATTTTCCTATTTCAAATTAAGCAAAAAAAAAGTTCCTCTCATGTGTGCCCTTCATTTCTGGGGTTTAGTTCCAGATGTAGTCAAATTGGCAATCAGGAATATCAAAATAAGTTACATGAATAATGCTCAAAATAATTTTGTTAAATGAAAATAGGCCAAGTCAAAATTAGCTATTGTAAGGATCAAATGAGAAAAAGTAGACTGTTCAGAAGAGAAGTGAGTAACATGTCAGTCACCATTCCCTCTACATTTCCATCTTTCCTGGCAGCTTTGAAAGAACACAGTGTTGGTTGGCTCGTGACAAGTGTTTGAAAAAGGATGAAACTTTATGCTTTCACTTGCAACACTGAGTTTGTCTGTTCCTGTCCCACCCACCCCTCCACCCCTCAGAATGAACAAACTCATCTGCAGAACACTGAGATAATTCAGGACACACCAAGCCTGGTAAACACCAGATGCTTTATTCTGAAAACTTGAAAGAGCAAATGGTCCTGCCACTTCCTGGTGGTTTCTGCACGTTAAGTGCCCCTTGAGCATCTTCCCACAGAGACTGCTAACGTTCTGCTCTTCCTGATGCCACTTTTTACAGCATCATCTGTCAGACCAGTGAGCAACTGACATATTGTATCAATTGATTCACGGGATTCTTGGCAGTATGAGATATTTCAAATCTGTCAGCACTGAAGAGGCCTCCTTCCATGAAGTATATGGCCTAGAATGGGCAGTCAGGAAGATAACCTTTATATATTGAAATGTGTAATCTTGGTTTAGGAGATGCCCAGATTCAGTTGAGCCATGTATCAAGATGAGTCAGCTGCTGAACCTCTTTATGTTCATTTTCCACACATCTGCCCTGCTCCATGGTTTGCTTCAGTTCTCTGTTCAACACTGCCTTTTAAAGTGACTTCTTCCAGAGGTCAGCGGGTAGTAGCTACCAGTCATTCTCTATTATCAAAGTCCTTCCTCCCATATGATTTCAGATCTCTGTTTAATACTTTATTATTCCCATTCACTGAAATACCATCTCTGTGTTAGGGGGAGGTTGATTATAGTTAAAGCTAAAGGGCATAAAACATCTGTAAATACAGCCGTCAAGTCAAATTTGTTGAATAATGAAGTTGTAACAAACTGTGTATTTTAGCTCTATCTTGTATGGTACATACTGAATGGTATCTCCATTCACATTTTAGGTGAGAAATCCTGGCCTATAAATCTTAGTAAGTGAACTGTGTCAAGCAGAACTGAATCCAGCTTTTGTTGTCATTGATGAGTTTTGACTTTCAGTTCTAGCTATTGCATATTATCTCATTATTATTATCAAATAATATTATCAATATTATTGATTATTATTGCATATTACACTACAGGGCTAAATAGTAGATACTGACTAGCATGGTATCTACATTCTGGTGCCAGGGTAGTGCTGAATTCTCTACTTTTTTTTTTTACCAGATGATTTCTCTTTACTTTTATTTCACTCTTTACTCTAAACTATTCAAATTAACTTTGAAATTAAAATGTTTAAAATCATGTTAAGAAGTTAACTTTGGTTTATATACACCAGAAGTGTCTCTTGTATAAATATTCATGGCAGGTACAGAAGACTATCTTGAGTCAGTTTTGGCACAAGACTCTGTCACATGCAGTCATGAGGATGTATCTAGAAGTCTGTGATTCACAGATGAAATTTAATATTAACTTATCACACACACACACACACTCAAAGGAAAAACAAAGTAGAGAAACACTCTGAACATAATATTGAAATATGAAGTATTTTTAAACAGACCAGATGGTGGGAAATAAAATGAGTAGTTAACAGGCACTAGCAGAAACAATGGGTGTTTGAGACCCTTTTGGACCATAATGCTGATAATCTTCATATCTGCAGTCATGAATGCAAAAAGAGGTGAAAGATAAATGAGTGGATGGGTGTTCTTTGTTTTGACATATAAGTACCTCGCACTAACTGATTGCGCTACTGGAGCTCCTGTTCTTTGTTTTGAAATGGATAGATTTTGAAAAGATGAACCACATAAAAACAAACATTCAGATGCGAATATGTTTTCTTGCTTATGAAAACACTTTAATTCATATATAAATATAACAGGCATGGTATATATTAACACACATAATAACAATACCAAGCTATGAATATTGTGAGCTATAATAAGACTGGCCTATAAGAAATTTTCACATAAATTAATGCCATGAACATGATGGAAATAACCGACCACTTTGTGATTGGATTTAAAAGTTGCACCACAAAATGACACCCATACCTCATACTATTATCAGTCCAAGCATCTATGGCTAACTGGGTCACATGTCCTAGGAGAGAACCTACTACTATCTTGCTGCTAAATGGTCATAGTGTTAAACCAACTCCTAATGACCTATCATTATACATAGATCAATGTATCTGTCAACCCTCATCTGAGAAACTTCTATTTGTAATAGTGATTGATTGAGATCCACCACTGACCAAGGTGCAGAGAATAAGAGACAGCAGTATTTTTAGCCCTAACTGGAACATATATATCATAGTCCTACTCCCAAGGATTGCTGCAGAAAGAATGACAGAAAGACTGTGTGAGCCAGAGATGGATGACTACAAGGATAAAGTGTCTTCTGGACACAGCAGGGCAGCTATACATATGTACTCGGGAATTTTAACAACATGCATGAAACCTGTGCAAATCCAGATCAAATCCTAGCACAAAGAGTGGAGTTCTCCATTCCTTCCACTCCTACCTATGGGGTGTTGATAACTATTAGTTTCTGAGAAAAAGAGTGATTGTTTTCCCTAAGTGTTCAAGTTAATGCACTGCAGTGTGGGCTGGGCAGGGGAAGCCATAATTTTTTTGGCAGCACAAATTGGTCTTGAATACTTAAAAGAAAAACAAAAACCAGGACACAAAGTTGGATGAGTAGTTAGGGAAACGAGTGGATTTTAGAAGAGCTGAGAGAAAGACTGAATATAATCACAACTATGTCAAAGAACTAATGGAAATTAATATTGGAAAAATTATACATGTGTAAAATTGAAATGTCAAATCTAACTAGCCAGAAGTCCCAACTGACAGCATGTTACCAGGCATCCTCCCACATCCCTCCACACGTTACTGTGTGTGCGCAGCCTGCATATTTGTGTACGTGTAAGTTCAATATTAAAAGTTTACATGATATACTTTAACTTTGATGACATATATTTTGAAGATATTATTAAAATAAAAGGTTTGGGTTTTTACTTCAGTACTCCCTGTCTTTTTAGATATAATTTTAAGAGGAAACCTTTTTTTAAATGTTATTTTTAGTTGTTCTTTTCTTCAGTCTCTGGCTTCCTTTCAAATCTTGGTAATGCTTACAATGCCAACTACTTGGAGACAGTGTGATGTTGGGATAGAGCTGTCATCAGAAGACCTATTCTCTTCCCTCCCCTCCTAACCATGGAGTTGTTGGCAACTATTAGCCAATCCTTATTCAAACTTGGGAGATCAGAAGAACCAGAGCGTTCTGAGAAAGGTTCACTGGGGTTCTTACCAGCACCAGAAGTGGGAAGTGACAGTTACATTCTCCAAATAAAGTTATATTGCCATGGCTCAGAGCCAATGAGAGATTTCATAGGTTTCCTTAGAAGAATGAAGCTTAGGGGTTATCGTCCCAGTTTGCTCCTCTGCTGTTGTCCTTAATACCATGACCAAATAAAAACTATGGTAAGAAAGGGTTTATTTCATCTAACAACACCTGGGTCATAGTCCATCACTGAGGGGAGTCAGAGCAGGAACTCAGTATAGGAACCTGGAGGTCAAATATGTATCAGAGACATTGGAGGAACACTGCTTATTGGCTTGTTCCCAGTGGCTTGCTCATCTTGCTTTCTTTTACTTCCCTGCCTAGGGATAGCACCATGCACAGTAGGTTAGTCTCTTCCACATCAATCATCAGGAAGAAAATGCCCAGATAAACCAACAGGCTAATCTGATGGAAGCAGTTCGTCCACTGAGGCTTCCTTTTCCCAGATGACATTAGTTTGCATCAAGCTGACAAGTAACCACCACAGCTGCACTTTGTAGGTACACTGACAAGCTTCAGCACATACATGCAGAAGCACCAATCTCCCAAAATTTATCTGGATACAGAAAGTTGAAATGAGACTTCTCCTGTTGTCTTGAGAAAAGATCTCACAACATAGTACAAACTGGCCTCAAACTTGAGGCAATGCCACTGCCTCAGTTTTCTAAGTGCTGAGAGCAGATGTGTGAGTTACTATACTTCTCTGAGATGAAACATATATATATATATATATATATATATATATATATATATATATATATATATTCAGGTAGTATTACCAAAAGTAGAGTGCTCTAAAGGCTAATAGACAATTTTAATTTAGAACTTATATATATGATATTTTGGTCCAGGACTGCTTTGTCCTAATTGATAACTCTTAGCTACCCAGGGATAGGAAAGACTTGTGTTAAATATATTATTTTATATTTTGAGGGGAGTGCATAGATACCTGCATGTATGTCTGTATACATGTGTGCTATATTTGTGCAAGCCAGAGGGCAGTGTTAGATCCCCCTGAGTGCAGACAGTTGTGAACAGCCGTGTGAGTGATGGAAACTAAACCTGGGCCCTCTACAAAAACAGCCAGTGCTCTTCACCATAACATATATGCAGAGGACCTAGCTCAGACCCATGCAAGCTCTGTGACTGTTGTTCAGTCTTTGTGAGCTTCTGTGAGCCCTGCATAGTTGATTCTGATGGCTGTGTTTGTCTGATGTCCTTGACCCCTTTGGCTTCTAGAATCCTTCCTCCCTCTATTCTGCAGGCTTCTCCTGGGTCTGCCTAATATGTGGCTGTGGTTCTCTGCATCTGATCCCTCAATTGCTGGATGAAGCCCCTCTGTTGATGATTGGGCAATGCATCCATCTATTTATATAGCAGAATATCATTAGGAATCATTCCGTTTACTTAGTTTTTCAGTCGTGTTTGGTTTTATCCTAGGTCTCTGACCTACGGAGCCTGAGGTTCCTGGCCATCCAGGCACTGTCAGACACGTACACTTTCTTGTAATGTGAACCTCAAGTTAGACTAGTTGTTGTTGGTTGGCCATTCCCTCAAGTTCTATGCTACCAGGGTAATATTATTTCTATGCCATAACTTTTGTTTTCATGGAACACAATGCTCATATTCTTTTTATCCCTGATCTAAGTGCTATAAGTGTGTTATCTTATTGAATAATTTATAGATTTGGACAGTCCATAAAATATGTTAGAATAAATATAAAATCCATATTAATAGAATAAAATTTTTCAAAATCTTTGAAGATATCAATTATATTTAATATATTGATCAATAATTGTATTGTAATTAAAAAGGAAGGTAGTAGCTAAGATATTAGAAGATAATTATTAGGTAAAATATGATGAGGAATGATGTGTTTTAGCAGCAGAGTTAAAAAGTCAAGTTCTCTTTTTAGAAAAATACTCTGAAAAACAGTTTTCTGGAATGTTCATCCGGGACCAATACCATATAAAAGAGCCCATTCATGTCATTACGGATGAGAGATAATGATTACAGAGCGCCCTCCAATCTTCGATCAGAAGTTGAATAAATAACACAAATCAAGTATAAATTCATTGTCATTTGAAAAAGAGAACCAGGTGATACAAGAATTCCAGAGGAGGGCAGCAAAGCTAAGTCAGTGGGAATGACTCAAGCAAAAGGAACAGAGAACGTCATTTAACAATGTGCTTTCCAGATCCTTGCTGGGCTGGAGGACTCCTGTTGTTTTTGCTCTGCTAGAATAAGGAAACATGGAATTACACACAATTACAAGTTTCTCTTGGTATTTATCGTCATTGGACATGTGTATTGTAAGACACAGGGATGTGGCATTTGACTTCATTGAGAAGTAATGTTTGGCTTCAAACGCTTGTACCTAGACACTGTATAAATTAAAGTAGATTAGTAGTTGCATACATGATTGTATTGTTGCTGCTTGTTTGTATTTACGTAAGGGAACAGCAAATAGGAATATTTGGTGCTGGTAAATAGGAAACGCTTAAGAATAATTGGGCTTTTAAAAATACTTAATCTGTGTTCTAATTTGTGAAAAGAGACTGGTTGGAGTTGAGAGCAAAAATGAGGGTAAGAGAGAAAGGGATGTAGGGCATGTGGGACCATGTTACCAGACAGGCATCAGAACTGGTAAGGTAGAGTGAGCTCAAACACAGAGAATCTCAGTGATTTGAGAATGGCAGGAATAGAGCTTCTTCCTATCTCTGAACCTGTTCTGGAACACACAACCAGGACATTCAACTGAGAGGACCATGGGCTGTCATTCACTCAGCATAGCACCTAGAGTTCTTCTCCATGCTAATGGGGCATCTACATAGCTTTAGCCTTTAGCCAATGACCTTCCCTTCCTGGATATTCTTTTGCCCTTTCCCCAAGATACCTGGTTCACCCTAAATAAAATGTGTGCTCCAATATCCACCCCAATAAAGCAATATGAACAAGCAAGGATCATCTTAGAGAGGTGCTTCATTAAAGATCACCACATGAAGCCCCTTGCCTAAAAGAGCCATGCCTAAGACTCCCAAAGATGGCTTTTCTCTTTTCCTGCCTCTCCTGGACACTCTCTTCCAATCATACTGGACCCTGCTTGTCTCCAGCTGTGCTTCTGCCTTCTTGACTGGTATGTATATGCTGTAAGGAGAAACATAGACCTCAAATCCCTGTTCCTGCATTCCTCTCTAGGCAGTACACCAATGGTGCCTGGGTACCCAGAGAGTAGTAACACTGTTTAACTCCCCAGAGGGAAACTTGTGGACTTCCCCTTCTGGCCTCTGGTCTGCCTTCTTCCTGCAGGCAGTCTGGACATCTGTGGCAGAGAGGCAGAACACAGTATGACAAATGGGAGGCATCTAACTTAGCTCTCAATTTAACAAGTAAGCCTGATAGTCTGTGTGATGGCATGCTTGCATTTTTTTTTTTGCTTTTTTATTGAATATTTTTATTTACATTTCAGATGTCATTCCCATTCTCCCTCCCCCCCCCCCCGAAAACCCCTATCCTATCCCTCCTCCTCCTTTTTGCTTTTATACCATTTTAATTACATGCAAGTGTTAAGGTCAGTTCTAGGTTAAGGAACTGTTAACTCATGAAGCTTATTTTAATTAAAAGGCTTTCCCCCTCTACCTACGATTTCTAACCAGAAGATTCTTTGAATAGTAAATGTATATTTTCTTTATATTATGTTTGTGTGCTGCCATCAAACCATAAGTCCTATGTTATAGAACTATAAAAACAATGGGTGGCACAAAATCTGAACAACATATTAACATAATATAAGCTTATCAGAATATACACATTTATACATATTTATCATTATATATTTACTTATGTGTTCATACTTTGTAGCTATTTGGTATAATCATTAAGGTTTAAACATTTGAATGCAGATGTATTTGGGGATTTTTGTGCTTTTTTTCTGATTAACTGAAGATTATTCAATCAAAAATCTACTCTTTCAAATGGAATTCATAAAATAGGGAAATATCTTTAAAAACAAAAGGCAACAGAGAATCTACTGTGAATTTCTTATTGTGATATCTGATCTCACCAGGCTTGTAGTTGATCCTTGAGTTCCAAAGTTTTCTTTCTGTCTTGCTCACTGGTATGAGCTGCGCACCAAGAACTGTACTTGGGGCCCTTCCTAGGTCCTCTGCATTTTCTCCAGCCCTTTCTTTCAACCTAAACAAACCTTGTCCCTCACTTTGAAATGCTATGTGTTTTTAAAATCGGGAATCGCTATGGGGGATTCTCCCTCCACTGTGTGTCACAGCCCAAAAATTCAAATTTTTCTGATATTTGAATTGATCTGCATATCCATTCATCTCTGTACGCCTGGATCATGGATATAGTCCTTGCATCGGGAGCCGAGTTTGAATATTTTTAAAGTCTCAGTAGAAACTTATATCCTTTACGTATATTTTTTTTCAATGTGCCTAATAGGATTCTTAACAAAAGTCTCAAACACTTTAGGAATCATCCTCTGTTTTAGTGGGTGGTTTGAAGTTTTATTTTGTAACTTTCCATATGCCTAGTGAATGGAGAAAGACTAGAACCAGAACTGCCAAGGCAGTAAGAATGTGCTGTGTCTGTGTTAGAGGAATCTGAGATCAGGTTTGAGCCTTGTTTTTCTCAAGCGTAAATTGGAAACATGCAACCTGCATGTTAGGTCATAAAGTGGGCCCAGAAAAATGACAGAGCTGATGGCAATGAGTAGACCCCCTCCCAGAGCTGGGTTTTGCTAGGTTGAAACCCCATCTGAGCTAGATTTTGCTAGGAAACAGAAACCTAAAGTGTTTCTCTGAAGCCCTTAACAGCTGGCTGAACGCCGCTAACTGCAACTGTCAGCACCTCATCTGTCGAAACAAGTCCCCAAGCCAACCACCTGGCTGATCCAGCTTTCGAGTAGCCTCCCCTAGTTATACACTCTTATAAAACCTATCAAGCTTTTGCAGAGCTGTTTTCTTCTACCTTTTGAGGGGCCTCTCCAGTTTTTCATAAACTGTTCCTTCTCTCCACGGAGAGTAGGCGCATCCAGCGATTTCTTACTTGCTGTGCCTCTGTACTCTGCATTGCTATTGTGAAGACAAGAACCAAGCAATAACAAGTACTGTGTTGAGGTTGATTATGTAAAAATAACATGTTCTGCACAACAAATGTGCCTGTTGAGAATGATAACTTTTTATTAAACGTTTACTATTTAAAACAGTTTTTAAATTTAAATATATTCCGATCAGATGATTCAAGAAAATAAAATTATCAAATTCATCTTCAAAGGATAACATCTACAAAGATGTTTGAATCAGAGGCTGCAACATTATTTGGGGATTAGACTTAATCTTATGGGATCTGTAGGCTATAGCTTATTTTACAGGTTGATGAAACAAACAGAACATTAAGACAATGTAACAGATTCAAACTCAATGGAGACTATCAAAGCAAATCTCACTTAACTAAGAGAGTGCTTTGTGACAGGTGCTGTTTAAGGATCTATATGTGTACAAGTATGTTGAGATAGACAAGCTTGTTTTGTTGGCTGTTACAACGATCACCACATTAATTGGTAAAAAATGCAAGGCAGATTCGAAGTCACAAAGCTAGCTAAGCGAGAAATTTGTTGTGCATAATTCAGTGCTCTCAGTGATTCAATGATCTTTATGAATTTGGGAACCATGCAGTATAAAGAGTGGTTATCAATTATTAGTGTTCAAAAGTGTTTGGTGAAGAGCCAACTTACAGGGTGGTTCAGTTATTGAGAGAGAAGCCTTTTCTATATATGGAAGCCAAGTTTTATTTTCCCCATAGCTTTCCATAACAGAGGGAAATTTAGTTAAACTAAAAATTTAAGCCCGGTTTCCTTTAAAATACCAAATAATGGAAGTACTGGGGTCCTAGTTCAGCCCAGAAGTCTTAATTAGGGTTTTCTGAGTCACATTTAATTTTATATATTTCTTTCTTAAGATGTTTTACTTGTCTCACTAAAAAATGCCTTCTTTAAAAACTGGTTTTTTTAAAATCAAATCATTACCAGAATTATGGTTCACTCTAAACTATTTCGATGCCTCCAAAAAAGTTAGCTTATAATTTGTGTGATTGTTATCATTATGTTAAGATGGTATAATTGCTAAAATAGGTTTTTGTTTACAGGAATCAAATGAAGTCTATAATGTAGGTGTCATTACTTGCATTTATTGAAAAGTCAAATAGGAAGAAATAGTAAAGATTCAGTTTAAATATTATAAAGTTCGTTATGGAAAAAGAAGCTATTTTATGACTTTTGTGGATAAATGTGAACAAATGTTTATTCATCCCAGATAATACTCAGGCACCAGACTGAAATGATCCCATTTAATTCTAGCTGAATTTATTGGTGTTACATAAAAAATCATAGTCAGGGGGGTGTCTATATTGAGGAGTATGAACAAGAGGTTACCCAAAGAAACATGAGTGACCAATCGTAGCGGTCACAGAAAAGCTCAGTCTAGTCTGATGACTGGCAAAACTGAAATTCTTGGAGCTCCCCACCAGGAAACCCTACCAGTGTCTCCTCTTCCCAGCAACAATCACTGTTTATGTAGCCTTGAGAATGGGCCTTGTAAGCCTTGTAAGTTTCAGGCTGCTCCTGAGCCTTGTAAACGTTATCATTTCCTAGGCCTTGTATGTGTGTTTCCTTTACATCCCAAGTTTGGAGAGACTGTCATCCTCTAAGAAAGGAATGTTTCAATTTGGAGAAAAGATCTACACAATAGAGCCAACAGCAAACTTATATTTTTTAAAAATAATTTCGTCTGTGAAGATATATGTAATGGTATATGCCTTTTAAATAAAAATAGCTTTCAAATTTAAATATACAGAATTTAAAAAATAGTATTGGATTTGGTGGAAGCTTAGAACTCTTTCTTGAGTGCTGTTGAGAGCATCTTTTGAACAAGGAAGGCCAGGAGGGAAAGAACATGGTGAAGTCACAGCTTGACAGTAACCAGGAACAAGAAAATAAAGAGTTGAGAGGTGCCTTGGTCAGTCAGTATCAGCAACTGCAGACAACTGAACCTTTCTTTCAGAATTTAAAGTAAGGCCACCAAATAATTCTCAGCATCTGAAAATCAAAACAAAACCCTTTCCTCTGAGTCAAGCCAGCTCCTGGTTTTCATCTGCTGTTGGTACATTAACAGCAGTAAAAGAAAAAAATCCTGGTTTTGTGCATATCATTGGGAATGTCTTTATCTGGATACTGTAGCAGCTTAAGAGTCTGGGAGCTTCTGTTGTCTGTGAGTTCTCTAAATGAAGCAAAGCTTCATTTACCATTGTCACTAGAATTTTGTATGTCTGTACCCACTGCTTAAGATCATGTCTCTAGTGCTTAAGATCGTGCTACCTGCAGTCAAAAATTAAACTTTTTCCAAGAAAGGTGCTGAATCATGAGAGGTCTGGCTACAGACCACCATCATCTTGTCAAATGGGACACGATAAATAGCTCTTATGTAATTCACAGATGTTTGCTGAGGCAGGTTCACTGTGTCCTGTAGTGTCCTCTAAAATCTGGACCCAAGTTTCTACTCTTTATTTTATTTTTAGAGGTTAATTACTTGATTAACGAATTATATTACACAGTCTACATCTACGAATTAATAAATGCTTTGCATTTACATCAAGGACACATTTACTCTAGGGGAATAAAACAGACACAGACAGAAGACCAAGTACACGTTTTGTTTCTCCTCTTTAAAAACAGCAAAATGCCTGCCAAAATTTGACAAGAATGTTTTAATTCTCAGTATGGTTAGGTACAGATTTGGTCTCGTAATGTAGTCAACAACATTTGGTTATGGATAAAGAGGTAAATGATTTACATCAATGTCCTATAAACTCGTGTGATGAATGCTGCTGAGAAGCCACCAATTTCTTGGCCACGCTTTGGAAGACATGACTTCGAAGATGAATTTATAGATTTATTGCCTGGCTCTGAGTGTGTGGTGGTTTGCATATGCTTGGCCGGGAGAGTGGCACTATTGGGAGGTGTGGTTTTGAGGGAGTAAGTGTGGTCTTGTTGGAGGAAAAGTGTCATTGTGGGGGTAAGCTTTGAGACCCTCCTCTTAGCTACATAGAAGCCAGTCATCTTTTGTTTGCCTTCTGAACAAGATGTAGAAATCCCAGCTCCTCTGGTGCCATGCCTGGATGCTGCCAT
This sequence comes from Arvicanthis niloticus, assembly GCF_011762505.2. Classification (NCBI taxonomy): domain Eukaryota; kingdom Metazoa; phylum Chordata; class Mammalia; order Rodentia; family Muridae; genus Arvicanthis; species Arvicanthis niloticus. The sequence continues at coordinate 68,440,645 of NC_047662.1, forward strand.
ATTTTACACCATGATGATAACGGACTGAACCTCAGAACCAGTAAGCCAGTCCCAATTAAATGTTGCCCTATATAAGAGTTGCCTTGGTAATGGGGTTTATTTACAGCAGTAAAACTCTAACTAAGACAGAGTGACTTTTGGGGTTTTTTGTTTCTTTTTGTTTTTTGGTTTTTGCCAGCAGAAATCTGTAGCAGTCTAGACATAGGCAGCACACTGGATTCATGTCTGGTTAGAGGACATTTCCATATAAAATGCTTCTCATTTCTTTCTCATCCACATGGTAAAATACTAAAGAGCAATATTTTAGTGGGGGGGACACATAGGGGGTATGTTCAAATATGTGCAGTAGCCTTAACTCAGTAACTCAGTAATTCAGTAACTCAGTAATTTAAAACAATGTAAATTGCTACATGTAAGGTGGTTTTGAATTTTAGAGCTTCTTGCCTTCTTTGTATGATACAGTGTAAAAGAACCACCTCTCTTTGCTCTTCTGTCTTTTTGTGGGGTCTGAGCACTAAGGAACTATGGTTATAATTATTAAGGTGGAATTAGCACGCTGTAAAAGATACCATAAAATGCTAACATACAAATTTTTATGTAGATGATCAAGCCAAATTTTGTAGGTCCTACTCATGCTCAAAACGGTAACTCTAACATACATTAATTTTTGGACACATTCAGACAAACAACAGCTACAACATTCCTAAAGCCTACAACCAAAAGACCCCAATATGAAACACCTTATAGAAAAATGTCATAATTTATATACTGAGACTGAACTGTAAAGATGTATTCTTAGGCACATCTTTTCCTCCAAAATAATTCTTTAAACATTTTAATCTGTTTTCTACATTCCTATGTCTTTTTTGCCTTTTTCAGTATTTCCAATAGTACATATGGAATGATTTATAATTTTTTACACTCCTACATATAAAAAGAAAAATAAAATCCCCAAAGAGAAAATGAACTCTTAAGGGTGTTTTGCACACATTATTACTCTTCAGGGCATCTTTGTGGTTTCCGTTGATAACAGGTTCTCATTATTTGTAACACATACAATAGTTCACATCATAAATTAGCCAAGAAGTATTTGTTGTAGATTCCTTCTGACAGCTGTGCAGTACATGAATCATGAATACTTTACCAGTGTTCCAGTGTGGGATGATAGGAACAGCACTGGCTGGAGATGAAACAGTATGTTTGATTTTCCAAATGTTTTAGATAAAAATGAAAATTGATTTGGGAAGGTAAAGCTAGGTGTCCAGTCATGGACAGCACAGGAGAGGCCCTGAGCATGCAGCTTTCCAGCAGCCTACACTTAGCTTTCTCTCACCATATTTCTTTTGTGAAGCGTGTTCTACAGGGAAAGAAAAACTTAATTTATGAATGCTTTACAAGTTGGTCTAAAAAAGAAAAGAAGAAGAAAGTAAAAATATAGGAAGAGGAACCCAGGGCAACCACCTTTTGAAAGAGAATTTTGCATTGGTGAATGGGGCAGTAATGATGAACTGGAGATTTTCAAAAGTTCTGTCTCTCTCTCTCGCTCTGTGTCTCTCTCTCTCTCTCTCTCTCTCTCTGTGTGTGTGTGTGTGTACATGTGTGTATGTGCATGTACGTGTGTGTGCCATATGTAAATGCAGAGGCCCAAAGGGGCTATCAGATCCCCCAAAGTGGAAGCTATAGCTTCTGTGAGCCACCTGACATGAGTTCTCTGGAAGAGAAGTATGTTCTCTTAACCCCTGAGCCATCTCTTCAGTCCCAAGTGCCATTTCTGTATACATAGCATAATGGTAAGGTGACAAGCCTTAATCTAATGTCATATCAATATCTTGATAGCCATTTAAATGTCAGATAATGTGTCTTTTTTTTTTTTTTTCGTACTCTCAGCAGATTAAGGCGAGCCCTTTCCAATATGAAAGGCATCCAGATTCAGGACGTGATTTTTTTCTGGCACTTTGGTTGTCTCACTGATTTGAAGTCAACTGAATACATTGGCACTGAAGAACAGAAAGAGCCCATTTTAACCCATGCAAATGCTAACTGCATGTGTGCAAGGAATGACCTATGTTACATGTGCATCAATATATAAATGTATAACATATGTGCATACATGCATAGAAAGACCTGGTAATTCTGGTGATTGCAAGTTTAGGGTTTTTGGTTGTTGTCATTCTCTTACAATTCTTTAACAAACTCCCTTCTGTATTTCTAGCTGGAAAATGATGTTGAATTTTAATGTTTTTTATAACCACATCTGTGGAATTTGTAAACCTGGACAATTCTATGCTTTTTGGATTAAGATTTTGCTTTTGACTCCAGACTGCTCAAATAAATGGGGATTCTGTCTGGGGTTACCCATTTCCACTTTAGGCCAATGCTTATTTCAGCAGACTCCATTCCTGGACCTAGCTGATGGCGACAATTAGACCAGGTCCAGACAGATTAAATATCTCACTCTGGAAATCCATGCCCAAATTGAAGATTAAGTCACAAGTTGATAGCTATTCCATGTACTGCTCAGGGCTTTGAATCATATCACTTCTGCAGAACACCACTGTGAAGAGGAAGGGGCAGAGATGTGTCTGTAGAAGGGTTAGTCAATGGCTCCCATTTTAAAGCCGAGTCTTCCAGAGAGAGGGCAAACTTCTGATGAAAAGAACAGAGAGGAGGAAAACTTTGGGCTGTACTTACAGAATTGAGCTCTGAACTCCAGACCTTTAAAAATCATTAAAAAATCTAAACTTCTTAAGCTGTATCAGTTTTACTTGTAAAATGTGTACAATAAAGCCTACCTTTGGAGGTCATTATAAGGAGTAAATGACATAATATGTACATAGTACCACAAAGTGACTGTTAGTAATTAAAAGACAGGTTTCTATTATTCAAGTTCTTAATTGACACGAACTTCAATCCCTTTGTTTGTAAATTCATGCTATAACTTTTTTTTTGCCTGCAATATTAGGATGTCCATTTACCATGACTCAAGAAAAGCTGTTCTAATAAAAATATTGCCTTAAACCAGAGTTGTAGTTATTTTATTTCTCTGTTTTGTAACAACTCGGAGTAACAAAGAGTTTCCTAATAAAAGATTGGCAGATCTCTTTATCTTTTGACTTTGCTATGGCAATGAATCCTCTTCAACCTGCAAAGGGTGGGAAAGAAGAGTGAGTGTATACACACACACACACACACACACACACACACACACACACACTTCACTATTTTCAATGCCCTTGTCACATGGGTCACACAAAAATAGAATTGAGGCTGGGAACTACCAAGTGGTTTTTGGGAGGAGGTCAAGAGTTCAACTAAAACATTTACTACTTCTGAGAAAGGGGGAAACATTAGCCTATGTTTATTATTACATGCATATTATTATTGCCTTTATTAAAATGAATTTGTTTTAGGGGTATGTATTTATAAGTTGGATACACTTTAAACCAGGAAAGACTTTAAAGGTAATATCTTCAGTGTAATATAGCCTCATCCTCAAATGCCTTTTACAATAAGATAAACAACTGTAGTTTTGAGATGTCTTAGATATGTATAGAAATCATTATAATAATTAGCCAGTGAATAGTTTTTCTTTTATTCAATAGATATTAACTGAGACAGTTGCCAAGGAGATGGTAGTGAGGAGCAGACATGTTTATTTCCTCCCTCATGGAACTTGCACATCTGGGAGATACATAAAAATATGAGGGACTTGTTACAGACTGTATAGTATATGATAGAAGACAGAAGGGAGATCATATTCATGACCAGGATATCCAGGAAAGAACTCTGTAAGCTGTCCTCTGGGCTGAAGCTCAAAAGAGAAGGAAGTTCAATGGTGGCTTGCTAGAAAGAATGCTGTTGTATCAGAGGTAGGAGCAAGGGTTTGTGCTCCAACAGTTTTAATTCTATATGTGTTTTATAGTGATTTTTTTTTCTGTTCTGTTGAACAGACTCTACTACAGCTGGGTAAGTCTGGGAAAGGAGAAGAGAGCTACTGTAATATACATACCGGGAAAGATCCTAGGAGGGATAGGAAGAAACAAAGCGAGATGTGATAGAATGGTGAATAGATTCCAAAACTGAGCATTCATATTTACTAATGGATTTCTCTACATGATCCATAGAAGAGACAACACATATAGAAGATGGTAAATCGTAAAGGACTGAGCACTAGATCCCCACAATGAGGAAATGTAAAGAGAGGAGACTCAAATGTAGGAACTGTTAAGATTGAAGTAAAGGCATGGAGGGCAACAGGGTTCTAGATGAGCTGGGAAGTGACTAGAGATGAGAAAAAGTAGCTCTATAAAAACAGGTCTGTGGATTTAAATATCTAAGTATGCCCAGAAAGGAGACCAATTATTTTTCTATTTTCTGAGCACGTGAGTAAAATGTGAGATTCAGTTAATGGCATTAACATTAAGATACATTAAAAGAAATCACAAAACATTACTGTGAGAATTAGGAAATAAAAGAAATGCAAGGGAAAAGCTGCTGAACTTCAAGGCAGCAGAGGCTGTTTCGAAAGCAGCTCGGGGAGTGCAGGGTGGTCACCATGCGTGGCAGGGCTTGCGTTTTAGCATGTGTACACTTTCTGAAGATCTCCGAGACTGAGGCAGAGGAGACGGGCCACTCATGGAGGCAGTTGACTGACTGCATTGATTTCTAATGGGAAGTAAGGACCTGGGACTGATGCTTGGCACTTTTCTTTTTTTTATGCATAGTATCATCCATATGTTCTGCCCATGGATGTCCACAGCATAATTTATATAACCATTATCTTCAGAGCCACTGTAGCTACTTCTGAAAATGTTGCTTCCTGGGAGTCTTTTAAGCCTTTTGACTCAGATTGGGAAGAGAATCCAGAAAAGAGAGTTTTAAGTCTGCCTCATGGGAATTTTCATTATGATGGTCTGTATTTTACTTTACCCATCCAAAGAATATACTGTGATGTTTACCTGTCAACATTTTGGTATTAGAAGACAGGGTCTCCCAAATAGGCCAGGAGCCTTTATAAGGAAGACTAGAACTTTAATAGCAAAGGCCACACAGACAAATAGCCCCTTCTTTCATGAGGGAATGCGGCAAGAATGTAGAGTCAGCCTCTGTTAAGAACATGGCCCTCGGGGGCTATCCCCTAAAATGATGGTTTACCAACTTTGTTAGACATCTGTCAGCCCATTCAGGATGATGCAAAACTTTCCCTCTGTACTTTGTGAGCAACGTATGAGTACCACCTGGCAGTGAAGTAGACCTCTATAAGAAAGACTTAATCCACAGTCCCTATCACCAAAACTGAAAAAAAAAAATTGAAATGAAAAATTTCCCAATAAAACAACCTAAAGTTACAGTAGATGATTTGGCAATTGTGTGTGTTTTCTATTGCACTTGTCATTCCCCAAGTGAATGGTTAATTTAATAATTCTTTCATAACTTATCTCCTAAATTCTATTCATTTTTTTTTCAATGATTGGGTCTTATTTCTAAAATTGTAGCTGAAAATCAAATGGCCCCAAATTGCATAACACGATATTTTGTAAGTTTTCTTTCAAAGAAGTAACACATATTTTGGGACTGAGTGTGTGCCATTAAAATGTAGAAGGAGCAACATGCTGGATTTATTTAGAAGGGAAAGTGGGGAAATGTTACTGTGACCTTTCCCTGTAAACTGACTGCCTTCCAAGTATTCACATGGCTTCTCTGGCTTGAGCATTTATAGGAGGAGGCCTGAGAGACTTTCTATTCTTGACTGGTATAACATCCAATGGTTAGATATGTGTGGATACTTGTTCATAGGCATCGATTCTATTTTTCTTACACCTTCACAGAATCTTAGATTTCAAAGGCTTATTTTAACTGTAAAACAATCATTTGTTTCTGCAGATGTTATGGAGGCCTTTAAAGCTCATTTCTTCTCGAGCTGCTGATCACTTTTCAGTAGAATGGAAATAGCTTACACTCCTGTTGGTGACAGGATGGAATTTAACTTCATTATATGGAAAACCAGAACACTGTATACATTTTTGCTTTATAGAAAGAAGTTGGCATATAATGTTTAAAATGGATTCAAGATAGCTTAGATTTGAGTTTAGCTTCAGCGTGGCATTCCATATATGTTTAGAAAATCATATCTTCTAAGGGGTTTGGAGGAATGCTCATTTCTTCCAATGAATTTCTCTGACTTCTCTCCCCCTGGGTATTCACTACTAACTTTTTATATAATATTTAAATTATATATAATTTAAATATTATATAAAAATTTCTGAATTTCTCTGACTTCTCTCCCCCTGGGTATTCACTACTAACTTTTTATATAATATTTAAATTGAAGGTTTGATGTGTATATTTTTATGTCTTTCTGTAAGTTCACTGGAGGTTCTTTCCATAAACAACTGCATTATAGTGGGTCAAAGCCAATTTTGGCCTAGAGTGATAGCTTTATCATTGGAATTCTCTTAGTTTAAGAATGAAAGTATAGACTTATGTCAAAAAGAAGAATTATCCAGCTTTTTTTTTTAAATGAAAATGCCTGACATTTTTCTGCTTCAACTTTAGAATTTGGCTTTATATATAAAATAAAGTACAATTGCAGCTGTTTCATAAGATTGTTGTGTGATTTATATGATAACATATCTATGGTGATATTTTCTCATGTCCATAGCACTATAAACATTATTGACTATTGTCTTTTACTGCCTTTAAATGGGATTAACTAGAATGTATATTTGCACATACATGTTATGTCTCCCAGTGGTCTGAAATCTATGTATCTATCTAAATATTGTGTGGCTTTTCCTGGAGAGAAGTGAACAAATTTCTGTTTACTTAAGATAGGACACCAGTGACAGACCAAGGTTTGATCCATGATTTCCTCCAAGATTAGCACAACAAACCAGGTTTGAAGAGTTACTCTGAGAAGCATGAGTGAGTGATTACTTATAAGCACAGAGGTGACTCAAAGGCAGCGCTACTGAAATGCCTACTACAGAGAAGCAGGAACTCAGGAAAACTTCATCCCACAAACTCCTGCACAAGTGCAGGCAGCTTGGCTTACTGGAGCCTTTCTCTCCAGCAATTGCTCATTCCATTCATAACCTGGAGAAGAGCCTTATGAATCTTAGAATGCTCAAGAACTTCCTAGGCTTATAATTTTTGTTTATTTTCTAAGACTTATAGGCTTTGTCCCTTCTTCCAGAAAGAAATGTTTCAATTGAGAAAAAATGGTTCCTCAAGATCCAGCTGTTTATGTGTATGTAACATATTCTGGAGATGAAACTTTGAGCTTTAAAAAAATGTGTATAAATGTTTTCCTGCGTGTATGTCTATGAACCACATGTGTGCCTCATGCCTGCAGGTATCAGAAGAGGACATCAGAGCCCCCTAAACTGGGTTAGATATGGTTATGAGCCACTACGTGGGTGCTGGAAATTGAACCCAGGTCTTTTGGTAGAGCAGCCAATGCTCTTAACTGCTAAGCCACCTTTCCAGTTTTAGGCTGGATTTGAACATAAGTATTTTGTTCTAATGTTGTAGCTCCTTTAAGAGTAAATATCAACTCTGGGATATGCCAATATTATGTATGATCCACATGGGCTGAAATAATTGTAGTTGATACTAAAAATGGTTGAAATTTTTCAGCTTCACTCAAAATTAAATTTGTTAGGCTTTATCATTTTAATTTAGACTTCATGAGTACTGAAAGGGGTTCCAAAGCAAACAATACTTTTTATCATAAGTCATCTAGTCTAGTGTAGTTTCATTCAAGTTCATTTACAGATTCAATGTTTTAAATTAGCCTTTGGTTTTACTGTAAGTTTGTGGCCTCCTAGAACAAAAATTGAACTCGTGGTACTGGGTCTTGCTTCAATTTTTAAAGCCAATTCCATATTTTTTGATGTTTCTTATTTCTCTAGAAATACTCTATTTACTTCCTGGAATTTCCCAGAAGTCAGTATTAGTTTACTTGTTCAAATTTTGTTTTTGATTGTTCAAAGCTTAGAAACCACAACCATTTAAAAAAAAAGTATGTGTCATCTTTTACTCAGACTTGTTAATGTTAAAGTTAGAGCCTCTGGCTCCACAGAGAATGCACAGCAACAATTCACCAGGGAAGAGCAGAAAACAATGTGTGAAGGAGAAACAGGAGGAACGGGAGAGTGCTCTCTGCTCATGTAATCTAGATAAAGACCGTAAAGTTACTATAAGATAAAAGAAATAATTTATGTTGTCTAAATTTGGTTTTCTCATGTTAGTTAAAGTTTGATGAATTTAACAGTGTAACTAAATCAGCTTATAAAATTTGATAAAACATGAAGCTATTGTTTAAGAGGAAGAATGGCCACTAGCCTTCTTCAGTTGTAGAATAGCCATCTTACACAATGGCAGGTGAATACTAACTGAGATGCAGTCAAGTACTCTTGGCAATGGGAGCTCTGCCAAGGCTGGGGCCCTGCGTGGAGGCTTTCCTCTGCTAGTGTGCCAGCCAGTGAAATGGAGCAGGCATTCTGATGCTACCCACAAAACATGAATAGCTGAAACTTCTGGAGGTTTTCAGGGTGTTGGAGGCATCTGCAAGTCTCTAACAACTTGTCAGGGCACCACTTATGCGTTCTACTCATTAATGGTTAACAGAGTGGCTTTGTCAAAATAAGACAGACTCAGTGTTGTCTTTAATACAATCCACAGAATTCAAGAAGGTTAACAGGCTGAAGGGCACAAGTGAGGATGCTTCAATACCACTTGAGAGGGAGAAGAAAGCAATCATGGGGGTGGGAGCAGAGGGAGGGAGGGACCTGGATGGGAAAGGGGACAGGGAGGGAAAGAGGGGAATATTATCAGCTACTGGGGGTGGGAAAACAACTGAAGTCCTGAGGATCAGCTGAAAGAATGGAAACAGGCAACCTTGGGAGATAGGAGATGGGGAACTCTATAGAAAGTACCAGAGACCTGGCAGGTGAGAGAATCTCAGGACTCAAAGGGAGGGACCTTAGATGAAATGCCCTAAAATGGGGAGAGGGAACTTGTAGAGTCCACCTCCAGTAGAAAGACAGGGCATCAAGTGGAGGGACAGGGTTGCCATCCCACAGTCAAAAACTCTGACCTGTCTGAAAGAACTGAAGGGACAAAAATGGAGAAGATCCTGAGGGAAAGGAATTCTAGTGACAGGCCCAAATTGGGAGCCAGCTCAAGGGGAGGCACCAAGGCCTGACACTATTACTGATGCTATAGTGTGCTTACAAACAGGACCCTAGCATGACTCCAAGAGGCCCAAAAGCAGCTGAAAGAGTCAAATGCATATATTTACACCCTACCAATGGACAAAAGCTGGTGACCCCTGTGGTTGAATTAGGAAAAGCTGGAAGAAGCTTTAAAAGAGGGAGACCCTATAAGAAGGCCAGCAGTCTCAACTAACCTGGACCTCTGAGATTGCTCAGACACTGAGCTACCAACCAGGCAACATACACCAGCTTAGAAATGAGGCTCCAAACATATAATCAGCAGAGGACTGCCTGATTTGGCTTCAGTGAGAGAAGATGCACCTAACCCTCAAGAGACTTGAGGCCCCAGGGAATGGGAAGATGTGGGGGAGTGGGGACATCCTCTTGGAGACAGGAGGGACAGTGGGAGGAGGTATGGCATGAGGAGCAGTGGACTGGGAGGGGGATAATGACTGGACTGTAAAAAAATTAAAGAAAAAAATCTCATTTTCTGCAACCTCTCTTAGTTAATCATCTCATTTCTGATTCTGTTGTTGTGATCATAACAATCTGAATCCATATTTAAGCAGGAAAACATTGCACAAAGGATCCATATTTTCCAAGGACATTTTTTTTTCAGAAGGAATTCACTCAGTGAGTTTTTTGACTTTATTTCATTTTTTCTAGATACTTATAAAGGTAACATACTGTAGTCAAAATGAGAAAAAATGGGACTATTTATAGAAGACATAGGGTTAGGGTGTGAGTTTCTAGCTTTCTCTGTGCTCATTCTTCTAAGAAAAAAGAGGGAGAGGGAAAAAGAGAAAAGTGAGACTGTGGTGGTTTGAACAAGAATGACCTCCATATGTTTGGATGCTTGGTCCTTAGTTGAAATGTTTGGGAAGGATTAGCAGATATGACCTTATTGGAATAGATATCCCCTTATTGGAGGGAGGCTGTCACTGGAATGGGCTTTAAGATTTTAAGATTCCACACTAGGCTCTGTCTCACTTTCTGTCTGCCTACTTTCTTCAGATAATATGTAAATTCTCAGTTACTGCTTGCCTGCCCATCTCCACATACCTCACTTGATCGTTATGTACTCAGTCTCTGAAACTGTCATCCACCCCTACCCCAATTTTTTTTAATAAGTTTTCTTGGTCACAGTGTTTCATCACAGGACTAGAACAGGAACAAAGACAGAGATAGAGAGGGACTAAAAACAAAGGGAAGATTTTTTTTAATTTATTTAAATATTTTTCAAAAATATAGTCACCAAAATATCCTTCTGTGATTTTCTGAACTTTTGATTAGTGTGTTATAGGTGTACTTCATTAGTTTTCTAGATAAGTTCCATAACTTTTGTCTCTCAGAGGAGGCATATACTTCCCCTCAATTTTCTGTTATTCTCCCTTTCCATTTTATTAATAATGAGCACATACACATTTTGTGTACATCTTACATAAAAATCTATTGCTAAAGATCCCTAAGTGGGATTTCTAGGCCAGAACGATGTTAAAATTGCAGTATAATTTTATATATTGTTGCAATGATATCTTGTACTATCCTAGTTTCTTTGTATTACGTATCAGCCTCCTTAGTGTACTGAGTTCCTAGAAGGCAGATATTCTTTCTGCAAATCATTCAGGGAAATAAATATTTATTCAAAAATGAAAGTTTGATTAGCCAGCTATATTATTATAACTATGGGTTTTCCTTTCTGGTTTTCTTTAGTTAATTTTAAGTCACAATATCGTTCTGAAGAGTGACGACATCAATGGTGGCCTCCTCTCTTCCAATTAATAATCCTTGGAATATTTCAGAACTTTTTAAAATGCTGGCCTAATTATTTAGTTTCTTTATTATGTTAAATTTTTATGTAGAGTATATTATTAACTATTTATGGTCAAGGGTCATATAAAACATAATATAGAATTAATAGTTTTTTTATGCATTGAGAGCATGAGTCCATTGTATTTGTTTTGCAATAGTGCTGTGAAAGCACACTGTCCATCTCTTTTAAATGATCACTCTGATTATTGTGTGTTGGGGAAACAGTTAAAAATGAAAGACAACAACTTTCAAATAGGCTACATATTAGAATTAAATGCTTGTTCCCCGCCGTGTTTGTCTGAATCAGAGTCTGAGAAGGAAGGGCAATTAATATCAAGTGAGGGCTAACATTCATTGCTGAATGGAAAAAATAAAGCTCTTTCTTAAAGTTGTAATTACTTGAATTATGGAATTTTTAGTACAGATATTAATTGAAATTGTTAGGCAAGAGTAGCCAGATGCAAGTGATTCAGTTGGTACACAGTAAAATGAAGAAAACTGGGGTATATTTTTTGTTATGAACTGAGTAGCATTCTGTTAAAATTTAGATACACTAGAGACTATGACTTCAGTTAGAAATAGGGTTGTACAAATGTAATCAAGTTAAACTGAAGTCATAATAGATTGATGTGTGTCTTGACTCCAATAACTGGTGCTCTTAAAAAAGAGGAGTAGAGACCCCCATAAACTCACTGAGAGAAGAAATTTTTGTGAAGATAAAGGTAGAAATAAAAGATGCTAAGCCAAAGAAGCTTGACAACTAAAGAAGCCTCAAGAGGCAAAGGCGGCTTCCCCCTCTAGAGCGCTCAGAGGGAGCATGACCCTAGAACTGTGAGAGAACACATTCTTACTGCTTTAAGTCACCAAGTCTGTTGTAATTCTCAGCTCTGGGAAACCAATATAATTACCTAACTTTAATTTGTGTCTGCATGTGGCAAGTTATCATACTCTTGGCAAGGCCACAGGCCATTTTTGAAGGAGAAAATTTAAAGCAATCATATAGTAGAGGGTTTTCTTTTACAAGTTGTAAAGGCCAGGTTTGTCTTCTAGCCACATTGTTTACTTTCTTGCAATAGAGTTTATTTTTGTTGAGTTTTCTAGGAATACAATCAAGCACATATAGGTGCTAATACATAGTGTTATTATTTAATAATTTATGGTTTTTACTTTTTTCATGCTTTCTTAATCAGATCATAAAAAAAAAAAAAAAAAAAAAAAAAAAAAAAAAAAAAAAAAACAAAAAAACAATGCCACCTATAAAAACTAAAGCCAGAACTGGGAGCTTGCCTCGTTGCTAAAGTGCTTGCTGTACACGCAAGAGGACATGAGTTTGGATTATTGGCACCCACTAAAACACAAGGCATGGCAGTTTGCATTTATAAGCCAGTGCTGAGCAAAGGGTGAGGAAAGATGAATTCTAGGGCTTTCTGGCCAGTTATCCCACCCAAATCGGTGAATTCTAGGTTCATAGGAACACTGTCTCAAAAATAAAGTGAAGAGTGAAAGAGGAAGGGATGCAAAGTAAGCCTCTGGCCTCCACATGCATATGTGTAGTAGTCATGCTCACCTATACACATACACGAAAGAACAAGGAGACAAACATTCATCTGTTCTACTCATTTTTATACATAACACTAGCACTAAATCACACATATTGCTATTTGTCCTGAATAAAGAGCTTATGGTGTTCAGAAAATACTCTTCTGGGAATTCTAGGTAAGATGGTGGATTAAAGTCCACCTTCCCCCCAAGAAACGGTGAAAGAAAAAAATACCCACAATATCCACCAACTATTTCTCTCAAAAGAGACAAGACCAGTAACCAACAAGAAATATCCATAAATCAACAGCAAGAAAAGCTACAAAGCCAGGCAAACTGACAAAGATTAAATAATGGGCTATAGAACAATGAATACTATGTCACTGGAAAGTTAAGAGAGAAATTTAAAAATTGCCTAGAAACAGGTGAAAATGAAAACACAATATACCCAAACCTATGGTGTCCAACGAAAGCATTCCTCAAAGGGTAATTCATATAAGAAAAATCAAAGTCCTCTCTAATAAATAACTTAATGATAAAGACTACAGTCTTGTTAAGGGAAGAAAAATCAAACAAAAGCAGTAGACATGAAAAAGTAATTAAGATCAATGCAGAAATTAATGAAATAAAAAACCTACATAAAAGCAATGAAATAAAAAGTTGTTTCTTTGAAAAAAAAACAATAAATTATGTTAAACCTACCAAAACTTAAGAGAGACAAGACTCATGTTAATAAAATGGGAGATGAAAGCAAGATATTGGAATAGACACCAATGAAATTCAAAAAACCATAAATGCAAAAACTATATTATACTAAGCTGGAAGGTCTAGAAGGAATGAATACATTTTTATAAACACATTGCTTACCAAAGCTAAGCCAAGATGAGATAAATAATTTAAAATTTTCTGTAACAAAGAAACAATTAATTTAAATGAATAATAAAAATTTTCTCAACTAAGAAAATTTCAGGCTCAAATGGATTAACTGTAGAATTTTATCTGTCTTTTAAAGAAGACTAAACAGCAATCCTTCAAACTATTTCACAAATTTAAAAATTTCAAACTCTTTTATGAAGGCATCATTATTCTGCTACCAAAAAGCAACTGAAAACAGTCATAAAAGGAAAAAAAGGGGGGAGGGAATTACAAATGAAACTTCCCAATAGACAGAAAAGTAAAACTGATCAATATCTTATATGCAAAGTAAATTTAAGAATGTATTAAAAATAAAATATACATTGATCATGTCAGCTTCATTCCAGAAATGCAGAGATAGTTCAACACATGCAAATATAAAATATAATGTATCACATACACAGATTCAAGTGCAGATATCAAAAGATTTTCTCAGTAAAAGCAGAAAGAGCTTTTGACAAAATCTAACATTCCTTCATGATAAGTCAGGAAGACATTTGGAATGGTAGGAACATATACATACAGCAAATCTATTGCTAACACCATGCTCAATAGAGAAAAACTTAAAGCATGACTGTTACAATCAGTAGAAGACAAAGCTGTCTAGTCTCTTGTCTCCTACTCAATACAGACTTTGAAATCTTAGCTAGAGCAATAAGACAGGAGAAAGAAGTACATGGGTTACAAGTGGGAAGAGAAGTTTAACTATTCTTTTGTAGATAATAGAATTCTATACAAAGGCCCAAAAGTTGCTACTAGAAAGCTCTTAGACCTGATAAACACGTGTACAAATTGGTACATGGTTTCTGTTGCAGTAGTAGATATTCTGACCAAAAGCAAGTCTGAAAGGAAAGTGTTTATAGAATCTTAATCCTTATAGTCTATAATTAAGGGAAGATCCATGGAGCAGCAGTACTACTTACTACCTTGCTCCCCAAAGCTTGTTCAGCCTGCTTTCTTAACTCAGGACTACCTGCCGAGGTGTGATACTACTCACAGTGTGCTGGGTCTGCCCACATCAATCATTAATCAATAAAATTCCTGTAGGAGGCATTTTCTTCAATTGAGGCTTTGTTTTCTATTTTGTGTCAAGTTGAGAAAGAACTGGGCAGCATGGTTACAAAAATCAAGGTACAAATTTAGTAGTCTTCCTGTATACTAATGACTGGTACTAAGAAATAAATTAAGGAAACAGCCCCATCTACAATTACCCCTGGAACAATACCTTGACATAAATCTAATCAAGCAACTGAGAGACCTCTCCAATTAAAATTCTGAAACTGGGAAGAAAGGAAAGTAAGGCAGATGTTAGAAGATGGAGAGACCTCCCACGCTCCTAGAGAGGAAGAATTTATATCATGAAAATGACAGTCCTACATAATCAATACAGTCCCAATAAAATTCTTGTGTCATTTTTTATAGAAATAGAAAAAAATATTAGAATTAAATGCCAAAGCACAAAAGACTCCAGGTAATAAAAGGAATCCCGAGTAAAAAGAATCATGTACATGATTTCAAGCTATACTACACAGCTAAAGTCAACCAAACCAAACAAAACAACAGAAGCAGACACAGACACATAGATCAATAAAATATAACAGAGGACCCAGATATAAACTCACCCTCCACAGTTCCAGCCACCCACTACTTGACAAAAATATATATTGGAGAAAAGGCAGCCTCTTGCAAATGACTCCAGAAAATATGGATAAGAACATGTAGAAGGAGGAAACTAGACCCTTATCTCTCCAATAATTCACTTTTATCATAAACAGAAGGAGGAATATAAAGACAGAGAGCAATCTGTTGCTACTTAAAGCTCGTTTTTGTCCCCTCAGCCCAAGCTGATGCTTAAGACATCTCTGTCATCGACTACTTTTTACTTTGTTCCAGGCACTGGCTAGAAAGATAAACCCTTTCTGCTCTCACAGCAAGTCATGAGGCAGGCACTGTTATCCATCTTAATGGGATATGGCAATACCAGGAGCTGCCCTAACTTTTCTGGAACCATGTGGATGAGAGAGAGGCAGAGCAGACTTACTTAGGAGGCCCTTTGCCTGACACTGAGAATATGTGCTGTGCTGTCTTTCTCAGAGGACTTCATTCTCTGGTTGTGACTGTGTTCCAGCTTGCTCCATGTTTCCTTTTCCTTACCAGGTGAATGCCACCATATTGCTTTAGGAACTATTATGTAAGCCCAGGCGTCCTTTCTTTCTGACCAGGCAACTGACATGAGAGTAAGATTTTCATAACGAACTGCCCTCAGTGGTTTCCTTTGACACAGCTTTCTTTTTTTCTGTGTTCTGCTGAATAATAAATGTTTGCTAGATCTGCTCATTCTGTCTGTGAGGGCTGCAGTTCTTTCTGCTTTCCCTATTAAGTTAGTTCTCCACCCTCCCCTCCCCAGTGTGTATATATATGTATGTGTGCTGTGGTGTGTGTGTGTGTGTGTGTGTGAAGGTAGGTGCAAGTGTCAGGGGGTGTTTCAGCTCTCAGAAAACATTTTCCACAGCAGGGTGTATTTCCTGTATTCTCTGGACATGGGAAAGCATCAGGCAATTATTTTGGTCAGAAGAGCAAACTGCTGTTAGAAGTCTGAGCTAAAAATAAAGCCAGCCATTATAGGGGATTGAGGGTCTTGCCATAGGACATCAGTGTACTAATTGTCCTTTCATTTGCCCACCTTAAAATTAAAGCAGGACTTCTGAAGGGGACCACAGAGGAATAGCTCTTAAGCCCAGGTCTTGCTGTTGACCTCTGCCGCATGCTCATGCCTTTCCTCTTCCTTCTTTTCTCTAATTTCCATCTGCCTTGTCCTTTACTCTCCTTGAAACGAGTGTTCAGAAGTCCATGATGCAGCATACAGATGCTGCCAGAAATGATTCCTGCTCTGGGCAGCTCACTTCCTTGTGGAACCTCTACCGTTGTAAGGGCCCAAGGATTCTTTATGGAAAAGTTTACCTTACAGATTCCATCACTTTATTAGGAGCTGTCAAATTCAAAAGCAGAAGACTGAGCAGGCAACACCTGGCAGGGCTCCTGCCCACTCTTATGGGCCTTTCCTTTCGATGTCCCTCAGTTATGAGACAAAGACGTCTGCACATGAATGTGTAAAGAGATGCTATGGGGGAGGGAGTGTCGTCTAACACCTCTGTGGCACAGCCAGGAAAGCCTGCTAATGTGCTCCAGTTGTTCTCCAGTCACAGAAGCATGGGACAGAGATATTTCTCACCTCATTTTGTGGTCAGATTTACATGAGCCATATCTAGATAACAGGCATCCAGGAACAGAGAGGGAAATGGAGGAGGGGACAAGGACTTCACCAGAGGCCTTCTGTAGATAGTGTGGGAGTCACTCTTGAGAATTCATATAATTATGGCAAATAAAAAATTGATAAATCAAAACACAGAAGTTGTCATATTCATTTTCTCTGTTTTTTCTGTAATCCTTGTTTCCCTCGACTTTTTATTTATTTTACTGCGACTAAGTAAACAGTTTTTATAGTTAGTTTAGGACCCTATGTGGATGGACACCAAACTTTACAGAGGCTCAGGTCCTGTGTAAAGCAGTATGGTATTTTTATATAGCTTACTCACACCCTCCTGTGCACTTTAATGAGCTGCATATTTCTTATGATACCTAATATAATGTCAATACTAGGTAGAAAATGTCTATTCTACATTCTAAGGAGAAATGGCATAAAAAGATGTGTGCATTTTCAGAACAGACCCAACCAGGATAGATTTCACAGCACAGCACAAAGATCAGAGGCAAGGCTCACAATTCTCTAACGTGGAGTAAAGGACAGAGGTGCGAGGCATGAGTGGAAGGAATCTGCAGCTGGGTATGTCCTGCACTTCAGTCACATGGAATACTTACGAACTGCTCCATGTTTGACAAGCTCACATTTTGACTTTTTTTCAATTTTAAGGCTTAGAAAATATTGATTAACTGTTGGCTGAATCTAAGTAAGAATGTAGAACGAGTGTGGATGAGTGTTCTCATTCTGGAAGTAGCAGAGAGTTACTAGACTTGAAATATGTTTGCTCATTTATGTAGAAATCCAATAAAGTCTCCATTCACACCTGATGTGTTCTCTCTCTCTCTCTCTCTCTCTCTCTCTCTCTCTCTCTCTCTCTCTCTCTCTCTCTCTCTCTCTCTCCTAATCCAGAACAGTTGTTTCTATATTGTGTTTAATTACAGTGGAAAATTTGGAAGGTCCGGTCCAGATGTTGGAAGAATACTCCACATTTAAATTGTGACTACCACAGTTGGTAAGAACAGCTCATGGGCTCTGTGGTTCTCTGTGGGGGTTTAATTTTAAGGTGGGACCTTTGTGTCTCTAACCTTGTAACTAGAGGTATAATAAAAAGGAACATGCCATTCCTTTAAAGACTTTCCCTCTAGTTATGGGTAAAATAGATTACAAGGTAATTATTTTCTTGTAACTTGCAATTTAGCTCAATCAAATGGCTCAGCTTTCAAGAGCACAGAAATCAGAGTGAGATTAGTACAGTCTGGGAGAGGGAGTTAGGCTTTTATATTGACTTGGCTGCCACTGTTTTATACTGGATTGTTCAGTTTTCTCATCATCCAATGGAATGATGCTGAATCTTACAATCCATGGTGTCATCACAGTCATCCAATGGCAGGCACTGTGCTTCTTGGTGTCTAGTTTTCTTTGCAGTCAGAGTGCATTCTTGCTTTAGTACTAGTTTGGTACGATGACTGATGCAACTTATTTGCTTCCAGTAAATTTAGTATCCAAAGTATTCCTGAACACTTTTCAAAGCCTTGCCCATGTAGCGAATAGTCTGCTTCTCCCTCCTCCTGTGGGCCTTCTTGTTTTACTTTGGAAATGAAAAGTGTACTTCATCAATAGGTTCCAGTCTTCTTGTTTCTGTAACAATATTGGGGACCAGGTTAATCTCTTTTCATGCCCAGGAAGAAGTCCACCACTGAGCTACCACCCAGGCTTTTGATTTGTTGGTTGATTTTGATCTTGCTGTTAGAAGCTCTTATTCTGTACCTCAGGTGGAATCTCATGAAGTTCCTGCTCCCACCTTCCAAGTGCAGGGAGCCAGGCTGGCTTAGTGTTGTGTTTGTGTTCTTCAGAGTAAAGGACTATAATACAACCTGCTTCTTTGCAAATAAACCAACATAAACAACTTCTCATTGTAATATGGTGATGGCTGAGCATGGAACATTGTTTCCCCATCAGTGGCAGATAAAGGAAGCCATAAATCTGAGAAACGTGTTCTACATGGGTAAATATCAATAAGCATTATATAAGCTGAGAATTTGTAGAATATTCCAACTGGAATCGTGTTTGGGGTCTAGTAATAAGAAATGAACACGAGAAGATAAAACTTGCTGCCAAGGCTATTTTCCCAGTGGTTAGTATTAAACTATCATGTTTTGTTTTATCATTTAGAAAACATTTTTTAAAGAATTTGTGATTATCTCCATGTTCCCAATGAAAGCAGAGATTGAATTCTAGCACATTATGTTAGCACATCCCTGACTAACAGCCAATGTAGGAGACATAGGAATTCAATAAATGCTCTGCTGGATTACACTGTGCAGCGACCAAATGTCTTCAGAGGATCATACTCCCAGGCAACAGGCAAAAGTCACATTAATTTAAATAAAGTTTAGCTAAACAGAAATGAGCAGTTACATAATTATGAGATCAACTGTTTCAGCATTCTGCCAACGGAAACATTCTCTTCCTAGAGTGAATTCCCCAGTGTTCATTCTAACTGTAATGACTCGAGTAATGGTTTTTATACTTCTCAGATAATTGAAGAACAATATGAAAATCATCACACGTTATTGCTTATTTAATGTTGTCAAATATATTTCTCCTAGGAGACTGTTCCAATGCAAGGTCCCTTTTTACAAAGCAACCATGTTTCCAGCTCTTATTTCTGCTATTGAAGGAAGTGTGAAGTATATAGCCTGCATAGAAAGGGAAAGCAGATGTAGCTATCAGTATTGGAAGCATTTATAAAATTTATTTATATTTTTATTTTATTTTGTTTATATATGTATTTTGCTTGCATTAATGTCTGTGCACCATTTGTGTGCCTGGTTTCCATAGAGGACTGAAGAGGGCATCAAATTCCCTGGAACTGGAGTTGAAACATTTGTAAGCTGCCATGTGGGCACTGAGAATTGAACCCAGTTCTACTGCAAGATCAGCCAATACTGTTTAATGCTGAGCCATCTCTCCAGGATCTAAAATATCTGTTAAATGAGATAGCCAATGGACCACAGCCAGCAAACTTGAGAAAAAAAAAATAATTGTTTGTTTGTTTATATCCCAAATGGTGCTCTTCCTACCTCCCTCCCAGACTGTCTCTCACCAAGATCTTTTCTCCCATCTCTCCTCCCCTTCTCCTCTGAGAAGGTGAGACTCCCCTGATCAGGTATCCCCCAACCCTGGCACATCAAATCTCTGCCAGATTAGACAGATCCTTTCCCATGGAGACCAGACATGGCATCCATGAAGACTAAGCTGCCTGTCTGCTACATATGTCTGGGCCTCATTCTTGCCTGTGTATGTTCTTTGGTTGGTGGCTCTGATTCTGAGAGCTCTCGGTAGTCTAGGTCTGTTGACTCTATCGGTCTTCTTGTGGGGTTTCCATCTACTTCTGGGCCTTCACTTTTTCCTCCAACTGTTCCATAAGTGTCCGGCCTTTACCTAATGTTTGGCTATGACTATCTGCTTTTGTTTCAGTCTTCTGAGGAGTACAGCTTTCAGAGAACAGTGATGCTAGGCTCTTGCCTGCAAGCATAACAGAGTAACATTAATAATGTCAGGGACTGGTGCTTGCCCATGGGATGGGTTTCAAGTTGGGGTGGTTATTGGAAGGCCTTTCCTTCAGTCTCTGCTCCATCCTGGCATTTCTTTTAGACATAAAATTTTTTTTGATGAAAAGTTTTGTGAGTCTCTATCTGTCCACTGGAGGTCCTGTTTGGCTACAAGAGATGGCCTGTTCAGGTTCCATGTCTCTACTGTTAGGCATCTTGTCTAAGGTCACCTGCATTGATTCCTACTTTTATGCTATCTCCAACTGAAATGATATGGGTTATGTATGGGGGAAAAGAGGAGAAGGAGGAAGAGGAAGAAAACGTCCTCTGCTTATTAAATAAAATCAAAATGTTTTCTTCTTCTAGCCATTCTCATTCATCTAGTTGTCTCCTTCCTCACTTGTATTGACTTGTACTTTGGGTATAATTTGTTTGTACTCTGACTACACTGAATTTTATTGTACATTATTATAAATGGTGTATTTACTCTTACCACCAGTACCTTTCTACGTTCATGCCATTAATCCATTATTATAAAGTATCCTTATTCCCTTCTCAACTCTTCCTAGATTCTAAGTCCATCTAGATCTCCTGTCAGGCGTTCATAGAGTAGAGCAGTGGTTTACTGCAGCCTAGTGTCTACTTCCTCACCATCTTTTAACTGGAAGTATGGACGAAAATCAGTTCTGATCAAATAATTCTCCACTGTTTACCAGCCTCTAGTGCCCAATGATGACTCCTTTGAAGAGGTTCACCATTACAAAGGAAGTTTTGAACTGTGGATACAAGCTAGGTCTCTTATTTTAACTCAGAACAACTTAAAGTTTGTTCTTACACCAGAGCTTTAGCAAGAGATACATACGATCTGTGATACATCTGCATTGTAGTCCAAATTGCCTTTGATATATATCTGCATTTCTTATTTCCTTGCATGTATTGCTTTTAAGAGAACTCTTCCATACAACTACATGAGTACATGTCACAGAGCTGGTTTTCTGCAAACATGACAGGACATCTGGCATAGAAATGGTTTGAGGAAATTAACTTTTGTCTGAAGTGCACACTTGCTGGCAGGAAGTTGCCATGTTGTACCATAACAACAGTTTTTTTTATTAATGACGAGTAAAAGCTAGAGTGGCCATGAGATGAAGAATGAAGAGAAGTGGGAATTGGTGTGTCTGAGAGATTTAGAGTAAGGGGCACTTAGGTGGACTATGGAGTCAGATGATTTCTTTCGATGATAGTCAAGCATTTGAAAAAGTTAATGTAAGGTCAATGAATTGTTGTTATACTTGTAGATCAATCCATCTCTCAACCATTTTCAGTGGAGCTTTTGCTTTCAGTAGACTATTATCAGTTAGCACAGACACCCACATCTAGTCAAGGTACAGAGAATAAGAGACAGCGCAATGCTCATCACTAAGTGGAACATAAGTACTGAATATAAGCTCATTCCCAGACTCAGGCATCATTGCTGAAGAGGGAAAAGGGAAAGTGGAAGAGCCAAAGGCAGTGTCTGGCTACCAGGAAACAGTAGCTTCTAAACACAACTGCAGCTGCATATATGAACCTACAGCAGTTGTGATAGTGTGTTCAAAACCTGAGCAAGCCAAAGCCATACACGCAGGATAAGAGTTGTACAATTAGTGTAGTGAGTGGCAAAGAGAATCATTTCCACTGGGAGTCTTGATCTATAGGGACCTTCAAAATAGTTGATAAAAATTAATTATCCTTGGAGCAAGATAAATAAGAAGTGAACAAACACTTTGCTTGATTGGCATGAGGGAAATAAGTTAGGGATGCTAAAGGCGGCAAGAGTTCCCTTTAGGAATAGTTAGACTTTATGCAGTTGAGCATATCAGTGGAAATCTGAGATCCTTCGAGATAGGGAAAGGAAAGAAGATGGGAAGAAGATAAGTCTAAGGGAAGTGGATGAGGAGGCAGGAAATGCTAGTTAAAAATAGGCATCATGGATGCTCTTCTTTCCTTGCATAGGCACAAGAGAAAGTCTCATTTGGGCCACTTTTAGAGAATGAAAGAAAGGCAGAGAGGATTGAATAGACCTGATGTGTTCATTTAGTCTGAGCATAGAGAGGAAACAGCTGTGCATTTTTTTCTTTATCATTAAAAGCAAATATAGTCAACTATGGACAGTAAAGAAAGTACACTCTTTCTATCATGATTCATTCCCTTGAATTCTTTCTGTTGTATACCCTACACAATCATTGCTTTCCCAGTTGTAATACAAAGTAACAATTCCAGAAGCTTAACAGCTTCACAGCCCATGAACTTTATTATAATATTTTTTTCCTTTCACTTTTTCTTCTTCCATTTCTTCTTGTGGCTGTCGGATCCCTAAAATACATTAAGCTATTTGGTATAATATTTGTAGTGCAAATAGTTTTCAGGGCAGGCAAGCATAAGGGAGACCTTAGCAACCTGAGACTCCGCTTGACTTGGGCTAAAACACACACCCCTTTCCAAATAATGTACCTAGTGACCAAGGATCCCTACTTGTTTCAAAATGCATATATACTTTCTTAAAACAAAAAAAAGAAGTCAATACTCTTTGTTATCTCTTGATAACACTATTCCTCTTCAAACATTTCCTGAAAAAAAAAATCCAGTCTACAGGCCAATAGGCCAATCGAGTAGATCAATCCAGCCTATACTGGTTTTGAATGCAGGCACAATAAGGCAAAACTATATGCTCAAGTAAACTTATATGAAGACTCTCTTATTTATTATCTTATACCTATACATGGTATTTTAAAATTTTTATTATTTGAGAATTTCTCTTGTATATACAATGTATGATAATCATATATGTCCCCCAATATCTTGATCTTCCCCCAAGAACTCTCAATAAATTGGCTTCCTATTTCACATTTTCTTCTTCTTCCTCCTTTTCTCCTGTCTCCTCTTCTTATAAATGTATTCAATTTGTCTGTATCCAATTAGTGTTACCCATAAGCACATAAGCACTGGTAGCTGAGTAGCCAATCAGTGGCCATACCCTCAAATAAAAAGTAATTTCCCTCTCTCCATTGCCATCAACTGCCAATAACCCTTCAGCTAAAGGCAGTTCTGAGGCCTCCCACTTCCTTCAGGGCTGGAATTTGAGTAGTTTAATCCCATGAGGTGACCACAATAGCTGTGAGTTTATGAGTGTAATGGCTATGTCATGTTTAGAAGACAGAATTTCAGAGCATTTCTGCCCACTCTCCATCTACTACATTCTTTATGTCCATTTCCATGATGCCCTTGAACCATGTTAGGTATAATTTGTAAACCAAAAAAAAAAAAAAAAAAGAAAATAATTGAAGAGAAGGGCAAATAAAATGCAAAATGCAGAACAATTTTTTTCATTGTAAACCCATGGAAAATAAAGAGCTGCCAATTTTAAGAAATACAAAAGACCTAGAATCTTTGCTTTAAATTTTTTCCTATATTGTGAGTGAGATAGGCTTCATATGCCATCAAGAATGGACCTCATATGTCATGGGAAGATGTTAAACAATACTTAGTTCATAAGGATATAAAATTGACCTGATTATATTAAGTTACTTTGGGAAATGCTGCTATAGTCAATAAAGAATTCACTGAACTAAGCAACACACACATAAAGTAAACACACAAGCAAACAAACAAACAAACAAACAAACCAACCAACCTCCTGAAAGTTTATTACCATGACATCCTAACTAACTACCTGGGCTCTTTTTGTCTCAAAGACATAATTTTCATAGAAAGGCACAGCATAGTGTGGTCTCATATATACCCCATGTCTCTAATTACATCCAGATTTTTTTCCCAACACATTCTACATTTCAACTTCATGATTATTTCCTCTTCTTCCTCCTCCTTTTTCTTCTAAATATGTCACATTACATCTAATCAGTGCTGCTTAATGATGGCTGTCTGCATAATGGTTTCAGTAAATATCTGTGCTGTTAAATATAAATGACGACAAACTAAAGTGACTTCTATGTATTTATCTTAGTTCACAATAGCTTTGTTTTTTATAATAACAGTTTTTATAATCAGAAGCTCAAGATGTAAAATGGCAGTGATGCAGAAATGGATTCACTTTATGCCAGAATCATTCTATCCCACACCATCGCAGAGCTTCTACGCCCATTTCATGGGGTTTCCACTATACTCAACTTCTGACATGGGATTTTTTTTTTTTATTCTGTGGGAGCAAAACTACCTCTTTAACATGGCTATTAGTTCAGAAGTCATACTACCTGAGTATTGTCAATCAGAGAGAAATTCAGGGATCCTCTTCTTTGTTATAACTTGCGGATATGCTTGGAACAGCCATGGTGCTGGTAGGTGCTGAGAGTGACAATATAAGGGGGCTGGGCAGCAGATGAACTTGGATAATAGATCAGGACTTAGAACATGGTTAAAGAGAGCAGAACTCCCTTTAAAGATACAAAAATACATCCAGATTTGAAGCTATGTAAGAAGAAAAGTTACCTTTATTGTCTAAGTTAGCTTCAGCTGGCTCTCTTTTATTTGAAAGTTTGGCTATTGCAAATAGTGAAATTGGTCTAAAAGCCAAATCTGAAAAAGAAGAAGCATGGAGCCTGAACATGACATGAGGACATGTGCTGATTATTTTCAAGTCAAGTATGAAATAGACTAAGTGCAAGAAAATTTAAAAGAAGCAATAGTCACATCAACCTTTATATTGTTTGTAGTGACTCAACAATAATAATATAGACAAATATAAAAAAATTACAACCCAGTGGATTATGGTAAAGAAATTATCAGAAGAATAAATTCAGGACTCTCTTATTCTTTTCGTTGCTATTCGGTTCTAAAGGTTTTGTTCTGAAGTATGAAGAGATAATGATGAAAATACATTACACACATTTGAAGTTTCCTTTAAATTTTCCATTTTCCTGTGTTTATGATGACCATATTTGTGTGTAGATGTGTTTGTATTATGCATATTTGGTGTACATGTGGGCATGTTGTGTGTTGTGCATCTATAGACCCAAAGTTGATGTGCAGAATCATTCTCATTGCTCTTGCATCTTATTCTTTGAGTCTTTCAGTCCAACCCAGATTAGAGCAACTGATATGGCTAGTCTCATTAGCCATCTTGCTATGAGGATCCTCTGTCCACCTTCTAAGGCTGGAATTTTATGCATGCTGACATACCACCTGACCTTTAAGTGGAATTCTGGGGATTCTAACTCTAGTCCCTAGGCTTTCATGGCAAGTGCTTTAATTACTCAGGCATCTCCCTGGTCCTATTTTTATGCTTCTTCATTTCATTCAAATGTTTGGAAACTATAATTATATGCTACTGTATGTTGAATACCCCACATAAAGTTGTGATCAAATAGAAAAATAGTCAATTTTATGTCTATTGACAGCATCAGAACACAATTTTCTTTTCCAGAATTCAGAAAATATTAATAGAAAAAAACCCATAGAATTTGTTTTAAAATATGTGCACTAAGAATCATGAAATCTTATGTTATAGAATTTTGAAGATTATTTTTATGGTTAATATTATTTAATTATCTGCATCCTATATGGTAATAAGTACCTTACCCCTAATTTTATACAGAAAAGACAGTAATCAGTATGTAGGTAGTGCCATGAGATTTGGATCCATGTGCATTTTCTTCAAAGCATCCATCCTTGACAACTGGATTTGCCTATATAAGAAAAAATAAAATTAAAGGAAACAGCATTTTACTAACATGGGATAGACATATCATCTGAGCTTCTAAGAGGAAATGTAGATAACATCATCTTACAGTATCAAATACCTTAAACAGCATTTTCATAAGACTGAATTTGTTATTAAATAAGCCAGCAATAAAACAGCAAATGAAGAGATTCCTGGAATTATCTTTTTGAGTTGCCCACTGTTCTAGTTTTGATTCTGTGGCTGTAATAGACAACATGGGCATTATCAATGGCTTATAGTAAACACTGAGAGAAACAAACAATTTAGAGCTGTATGTTACATTGTTTTGGGTGCTAAGGATTGCCTTAGAAGAATGCAGCCACACAACTCCTAAAAATGGAGAAAACAACTGTACTAAAACATAGGAACTATAATTGGAATTGAAAAAAAAGTAAAACTGACATAAATAGTTCAGGCTATAAAAGTTTTATGAGACAAATGAAATTTTTACTTTATCTAGAAAGATACTTTAAATCTTGGTTCAAAGTTTGACAAGTATAATAATTTTCACTGAAATAAATTGCTAATTGCATTAAAATCCAAGCATTTAAGACCAAATATATCTAAAAAGAAAATTGATAAAAATCAGTGACTTCCACTACGTTTTCTTCTTCCATATATATATATATATATATATATATATATATATATATATATATGCTTGAAAGTATAAAACAACAGGTTGGAGCTCTGTTGAGTGTATATATTGGGATTACACATCCAGGAAAGAGATTTTGTTTTTCGTCAAGTTGTAATGTTGTAATAACAGGAGACATTTTGTAGCAAACATCACTTAAAGTTGATTCTGAGAAATATTTGATACTATTGCTGTTGAAATAGAGTGAAGGAACATATCTGGGAATCTGAAAGATGTTCCATAATGTGACATAAAATTACTTTAATGTATGTTTCCATTGTCTTTAAAATAAGAACTGTGAGTATCTTGTTCTTTATGCTATGTAAGACAGCTACCATGACACTTAATATATGAATATTGGTTCAATGTATAGAGTATATAAAGAAGAAATTATAATGTTGGCAGATAGTAGTGAATAATCATTTACCTACATGGTGGTGTGTACACATGGATATGCAGAAATACATGTCTGAGAGAGATAACAGCTTGACATTCTGTTCTGATTATTATTTGTGAATTTGACACAAATTAGAATTATCTGAGAAAACTTCAACTGAGAAAAAGCCTACCTCATATTGCCTGTGGACAAATTTGTGGGAACATTTTCTTGATTAATGATTGATGTGAGTAGACCCAGCCTACAATGGGTGGTCCTGTTTTGGGGCAGGTGGTTTTGGGTTGATCAAGCCAGGAAAAACAAGCCAGTAAGCAGAATTATTCCATGATCTTCACTTCAGTTCCTGCCTTGAATTTCTGCCCTCACTACCCTAAACAATGGAATGTGGCCTAAGAATTGTAAAAAAGAGATAAAGCCTTTCTACCCAAATCTTTTTGTCTTGATGTTCTATTATAGCAATAGAAATCTGAATTAAATTAGATAATTCTAATTTGTGCCAAATTCACAAACAATAATCAGAACAGAATGTCAAGCTGTTGAATTACCAAATGTTCTTAACAGTCCACAGTCATTAATAATACAATATGTGGGTACAGCTGCTGATGTATGGTTTATTTGTGACCAAACATTGGTACTGATAAAATAACTTCAGTCTAGTAGCTTAAATATGGATGAAAAATTAACAAGTTATAGATTTTTTTAAATTTTATTTTTTTCCTTTAAACTATCTGCTGAAACCATAAGTCGAAATTAGTAATAGTTTAGGAGCACCTAGGCAATTAATAAATGGCTACATTTTAAAAAGGAGTGCACACACATACATATAAAAAAAGCAAATAAGCAAAAGCATTAATTTAATTTTTTAATTTATTCACATTTTAGATGACATCTCCTTTCCCCATTTCCCCTCCCTAGAAAAGTTCTATCACACCTGCCTCCTCCATTTTGCTTCTATACTATTTTAATTATCTACAAGTATTAAGGTCAGTTCTAGGTTGAGGAACTAGCAATACAATAGATGAAATTAGTCAAGACACAGCAAGACATAAACACAAATAGTCAAAGAACAAGCAAGGCAATAACAAAGTTCTGTGAACACTCCTGTGATCACTGTTCCTAAGGGCTTATCAGGATGACCAAAATATCTGAGCCTACTTCTCTATCCTAGCCCAAAGTCATTTTCTTGTCTGAAGCTTGCGTCCTTATTCTAACCTGAGATTTAGATTCCTGCCTCAAATTGCTTCCATTGGATTTATGTTAGTTCTAAAACTTTCAGGGGCAGTCATTATAATTAGGAAAAAGTTTAAAGATACTTGCAGGTTATTTGGCATGATTCTAACACTTCTCTGGATGTTTTAACTTTGTATATTGAGCTTATGAATTTAAAGAATGCTGCTCTTCTGTGCATTGATATGGAAGATACTGCTGAGAAATTACCCATGGCCTGATGTCAGTATTTCTATTTTGGTCATGCTTCAAGAATGGCATATATAGCTTGCTCATGCTAGCTCTTTTTGTTCTGGGAATACTTTTATTCCTGCCCATTGTGTTAAAGCTTGTCTTTAACATCAACATGTTGGCAGCCAAAGTACATGGCTTGAACCTGAAAATAGACCCCCAGACAGAGTTATTAAATTAACAGGCTGGCAAGCCAAGGACAGGCAAGATTCTGCACAGAGCCTTACCAACCTAAGACAGAAGGCATTGTCTTTGATAATTCATATTCCATGACTGGTAAGCAAGGCATTCTTGGCAGAACAACCTAAGACAGGCTCAATTTTGTTTATAAAATAAAAAAGGTGGAGAGGCAGAGAGTTTTGGGGGGTGCTTTTTCAAGAATCTGACATGGTTTAAAGACAAAGAAATGGGCTGCTTCACAGGAATATGATATTGGCCAAGGTCAAAGAAGTGGGCTTCAAGCAGGTATCTGACATTAGGCTAGAAAAAAGAAGTAATTTCAGACAGGAATCTAAATGTCCTTTTTTAAAACAGGACATTCAGAATGTTTTGTGGAACAGTGAGAAGAATAAAGGATTTCATCTGTCACATAGGTGTAATTTTACACTTCTATCTGTACTTACATATGTTTTCCTCTGCTGAGAATCTTTAACCTCTTTGTGGCCATCTATTCACTATTATTTGCTTTTTTCCTAAGTTATATATATATATAATGTGCATATAGAATATTAATAAATCAATGGATGTATGTAGCCAAGAAATAAAAAAGATACATAGAAAGAATGAAATGAATATATATTATATAATATATATATTATATATATTATATAATAATATATAATATATATTATATATTATATAATATATATTATATATAATATATAAAGTGCAAATTATGTATATATAGATTAGTTAATGTGCATATAGAATATTAATAAATCAATGGATGTATGTAGCCAAGAAATAAAAAAGATACATAGAAAGAATGAATTGAATAGACTTGTTTAAGGAAGGTACCTAGTACATTCCATACCTGGCTACCTATTAACTATAATATTAACAAGTGGTAATAAGTATGCATGTCTTATTAAATATTTTTCAGAAAACAGATAAATATAATTTAAATTGTATGCCAAAGTAAATATTGTACAATTTTAAAACAAGCTAAAAATTAATTGTGCTAAAACCAAGCAATAGATTTGGATATCAAATATATAGACTTGGTAATTGTACAAACTTAGAAAACAGAAGAATATGTATGATTGGACTATTTAACTGTGTGAATGGCAAACTTAAATGTATTCTGCAATAATATGTTATTCCTAAAGAACATAAAGTAGCTGCTATGGAGGTGTTGGGCAATGTGATCTGTAGACTGAAGCTATGTAAGGAAGAAGCATTCAAAGTTAAATCTGTTTCTTATAGCAGAGAATGGCCGTAGATACCTTTAATCCTGGCCCTTAGGAGGCATGGCATATCTCTGTGTATTTGAGGCCAATCTGGTTTACAAAGTGAGGTCTAGGACAGCCAGAAGTACATAGAAAAATCTTGTCTTAAAAAAAATGTTTCTTATAATATACATTGTAGTTCCCAAAGACTGAGATTCTGGTGGAACAATGACTAAGTAAAGTTGATTTCAAAATCAAATTTCATTGAAATATGTTTGAACAAAAGTTTCAGACAAATGAGTTTAGATAGTCTAACTTCTTTGAAAAGACATTTAATGACATATATGGTGGCTTATACCTGAAATTTCTGTCATTGGGACCCTATGGAGGTGGATTCTTACTGAGTTCCAGGTCTGCTTATCACAAACAAAATCAAAACATCACCTACAATGGGAAAGCAAAACTGGAAGAACAAAACAAAACTCCTTCTTTACTCCTTTGAGGAAGGGTAAGAAAAAAAATACATACTAAAATGAGGAGAAAGTTGCATCCTTGAGCAAGGTCCTTGGCTAATACAAACACCAAGGAGTCCCCTACAGTTACTACAGAGCTTAGACACCGTAAAAGCTTGGCTTGAATAGGCCAAGGATCAGTCTGTAATGTGGAACCAATATAATTGCTGAGGAGTCTTCCAATTGCCAAGTTTCTATGTTGAAAGGAAGCTGGCTGCTCAGATCAAGCATACAGATTCTCCTGAAGCTTCCTTATGAGGAAGATGTCTCCGATGGACTAGAAAGGCAACATCAGTAGCTCCCTTTCAACAACACACCTCTGGTCTCTGGGGCCTGAGTTTTGTACAGATGTTTGCTGGAGTGCGATTGTCTTAGAACAAGACAGAGAATGAAGACAGTTATCTGTTTTTGTTTTCTTTCTCTTTTTTTCTTTTATTTCACAAAAGAACTCATAGAATTTGGCAAAGAAATAGAGCATAATTATATTTAGCCATATTTTATTGTTTGCGGAGAGCTTACAATTTTGTTTACAATTACTATTCTCTTTACAATTCCACTGTAATTAACACTGTGTCCTTAACTCAAGTATAACATACATCAAACCACAAGAATCTAAAGAGTAGCATTCAGACAAATTTTCAATACGAACATTATTTCATCTCTGGCATCAGCACCAGAGAATTAGAACTTAAAGTAAAAACACATAAAGTCTACCTCTCTACGCTCAAACATTTACATTATGTTCTGTATTACAAAAATGAAAAAAAAAAAGCTCTGATTTCGAATGCACTTTCTGGGTAGCTGGAAGTGTGTGTATAAGCTCATTCTTTATCTTTTTTAATAACTTTATGAGTTAGGCACCATGTTTGTTTTCAAAAACAGTAACTGAACATCTCAGTCATCTAAGTGACAAGAGTAGTTAGGGAGAGCCCTGCTTTAACACAAATTAGAACATTATAAGCTTTGCATCTTTTCCAACATTCAGTGCACCTGACTGTTTTGGATTGAATGTTTTCTTGATTTTGTTCTCAGGGCCCCTTACTATTTCTAACAACTTGTTCGATATATATATATATATATATATATATATATATATATATATATATATATACATATATGTGTGTGTTTGTGTGTATGTGTGTGACTTAAATGAATCTATACTGACAGTAGGCCTGCACATTAGAAAATATTTCTTTAAACTACAGAAGTATACTTAAGAAATATATTTATTCATTCAAAATATTTATGAAGCACCACTCTGTGACAGGAACTGCAACTAGACTATGGAATAAAGGGAGTTTGTGATCTAAGGAGTGGTCATCACCAATGGCAGTGGGCAATCTCTTACTGAGTAGTTGCTCCAAGTATAATCCAGTTTAGATCCTTTATCAGCATCACTGTTTCTAACCATAACATATCTATAGATTACATCTCCATTGTCATCTTCACTTTAAAGGTAAGAAAACAGTGGTGCAGAGATCCAGAGGAGCTCCTCTAACGTTACTCAGATACTTCAGCCTTTTGGTACCACAAAACCCACATGAAAAACTTCACAATCATCTCACACTATTTACTGCTCACAAATCAGTGAGCTTGGCTGTGCTGCTCTGCACGTCTTTTACATGTCGGGGAGTAGCTGAGCATGGGTCTAGGATCTAGCTGGCTTCCTCTTTTCCTAGTTTCTTTTCCCCACTAAGATTGAGAGAGTGAAGAGTATCCTTTGTTTGCTGTCTTTATGGAGAGAGGAAAAGACCCACTGGGAGACAAAATCTACATAATGGGAAACTGGCAGACTGTCTCTTCCCCTTAACATTCCAGAGTCACTGAAAGCCACAGGTCAATCCCAAAGTAAGGGAACTATTCTCTTCCCATATTAAAGAATAGCAAGGATTGAGAGGACAGAAAGAGTTATAGCCATGTAGAACATAGATGCTACTCAGCCTTGGCTACTTTCATTTACCCATAGACCACAGAAGGAATGCTTCACTGCATGCCTAACATCCTCTTCATCTGGAAGCACTGCTATTCAATTGCCAGTCTCCTGAAGTATAGCTCTTATTATTATTCCTCGGTTCATTTCATATTTGTTCTTGGATTGTAGACTGCTGTTCTTCTTCCCCTGTACCCAGCATTTCTCCACTGAGAAAGGTTAATCAACAATGATAAATATTAAATCGTATAAATGAGATCAAATGTATCACTTTTATCATTTTGTTCTTTGTATCAAGGTTATTTCTTTTCCTACTGAGAGTGCAGGCTATGCCACAAATAATGACTGGGTAGAACCCCCTACCTATCCATCTCTGGATGCAATGGCAAGGCATCCCCCTGATGCTCTTCAGATTAGGAGTCATACCTAAGACTTCTGAGAAATAACAAAGATTTCCTAGTTTAAAATTCTATCTGTGTCTTACATGTAATGTAAATGTGCTCACCACCCCGTTACATTAAGATAGATGCTAAACATTTTAGATGTTTCACATTCATCCTAACAATAGAAAAATTACCTGTATAGGTAGTTGAAAATGGCCTTGTTAGGCATCAGTGGAAGAGGAAGACCTTGGTCCCTGAAAGTTTTGGATTCCCTAATGTTGAGGAATTCGAGAGCAGGGAGGCAGGAATGGGTGGATGGTGGGGGCACACCCCATATAAGTAGGAGGAGAGGGGATGGAATAAGGGGTTTGGGGGTAATGGGGGAGGGATAACGTTGAAAGGTTAATAAATAAAATATGCAATAAAAAAGAAAAAAGCGGATAATGGGACTGGCAATTGTAGTCGAGCAGTCAAGACTTTTGTCAACAATTTATTACAGGGATTTTGTATACTACTCAAGGACAATGTATTGTGGAAGTGGCCCTTGGAACTTTAAAAAGATTGGTGAGCCATACTGTTGGTAAGAGAAATAATGATGCTGATCTGTGAGCTTGCTGAGTGTCCTGACAAAGGTGACTAGGGAGCTGTATTGGACATATGTTCCTGACCCACCTTTGCTTGTCTATATCCCAGATGAGACAAGCTACCTTGCTTCAAGTTTCTGGACCTTGTGGAACAGAGAATCAAAAATAGAAGTTATAATGACTCTTCTTCCTTTGATGTGACCAGTTTTTCTGACTCATTCATGGACTGGACTAGAAATCAATCCAATATTGAAAATAGCAGTCTACATTTGGAAGGCTGGATCTGGACATTGTTTAGAGACATATTTGGAAGTTAGCTGTAGCTCACTATAATGTTATGATAGCAAGAGACAAAGTTGGGACAAGATCTGGATTTCAAACAAGGGTTAGTGCATGTTTTAAGGCTCTTTTAATTGTCAACCTAAAATTGGTTTTATTCCTTCTACAGTATTTATTGTAAATTGCATTGACTGTATAATTTCCAATTGTGTTGAAACCTGGCATGTCTGTTATAGGTGTCTATCAACCAGCTTTTGTCTTACTGCCTTGAATATAGAAAACCTTGATTCTCTGAAAAAAAGCTTGAAAGTGCTGGAAGGAGTTAGGCTTTAAGCAGAAGCAAGAGAGTAGCAGGCTTGATTATTGCTGGTATAACAGCTTTAATTTTATTAATTGCTAGCATCACTGCTTCTGCAATAGCATTGACCCAAGGAGTTAAGACAACTATTTTTGTTAACCATCTAGTTTAAAAAATGTTACTAATGCATCGAGTATACAAAAGGATTTGTGTAGGTATCTGGAACAACAGATGATGCTCTATAACCTATTCAAATTATCTGAAGGAGGTCCAAAGTTTGAGAGGTAGGAGCCAACCCAAGTATCATGACCAATATCATTGGAGTAGTGTTACTTCTAAAATTTACAATGATTGTCATTATAATTAGAAAAAAGTTTAAAGACACCTGTAGGATATTTGGCATAATCCTAACACTTCTCTGGGTGTGTTAACTTTGCATAGTGAAATTATGAATTTAGAGAATGCTTCTTTGTTGAACTTAGATGCTGCAGATAATGCTGATAAAATTATACATGGCCTGAGGTCAGTATTTCCATTTTAGTCAAACCTCAGGAATGGCATATATAGTTTGATCAGGCTAGCCCTTCTTGTCCTGGGAATATTTTTATTCCTGCCCATCGTGTTAAAGCTTGTCTCTAACTACATCAACAGGCTGGTAGCCAAAGTACATGACTTGAAACTGATAATGGGCCCCCGATAGAATTATTAATTTAACAGGCTGGCACGCCAAGGACAGGTAAAATTCTACACAGAGCCTTACCAACCTAAGACAGAAGTGTATTGATTATGATAATGCATATTCTATGATGAGTAAATAAGGCATTCTTGTCAGAACGACCTAAGACAGGCTCAGTCTGGTTTATGCAATATAAAGGGGGAGATGTGGAGAAATTGGGGCTGCCTGGCAGGACAAGGACATGGAAATGAACTTCAGGCAGGAATCTGACATTGGGCTGGAACATAGAGGTAATTTTAGGAGGCAAAAATCTAAATCCTAGGCTAGAAGAAAGAAGAAACTTCAGACAGGAATCTCAATCTTAGGCTAGAACAAAGAAGTAATTATAGGCAGAAATCTAAATCTTAAACTAGAACAAAGAAATAGGCTTCAGGCATGAAAATGACTTTGGGCTAAGATAGGGAAATAGGCTCAGATACTTTAATCATCCTGATAAGCCCTTAAAAATAGTGATCACAGGACTCTGCATATTGTTGTACATGTTCTTTGCTTATCTGGGTTTATTGTCTTCTTTGTTTCTGGACTATTTGCATCTATTGTATTGTTAGTTCCTCAACCTAGAACTGACCTTAATACTTGCACATAATTTAAACAGAATAAAGGCAAAAAAAGGAGGAGGAGGGATGGGATAGGTAATTAATGGGTGGGGGGAATGGGAAAGGCAGATGGCATCTGAAATGTAAATAAATAAAATATTGAATAAAAATATTTAAATGATAAAAAAAATAGGACTGACCACCTGATTATGGTTAGCTTTTCAAACATACTCAATAGCCACACAATGACCTTAACGATCAGGTTACCTGTGCTCTGAATTTCTTTTTTTTTTTTTTTTTCCTTTGGTTTTTTTCGAGACAGGGTTTCTCTGTGTATCCCTGGCTGTGGAACTCACTCTGTAGACCAGGCTGGCCTCGAACTCAGAAATCCGCCTGCCTCTGCCTCCCAAGTGCTGGGATTAAAGGCGTGTGCCACCACCGCCCGGCGTGCTCTGAATTTCTAATGCCCTGATTACTGGGAACAAAGTTATGATTGGTGAAATCTGTTGCCTGCATTGAGTCTTAACTTTAATGAGTTGCTTGTTATGTGACACTGGGAAGCTTCTAACAGATTTCTAAGCCTCTATTTTCTTACCTCCTACCTAGGCCATCTGTACTATCCATTTCAGAGTTTCAGAATTTAAGTGAAATAATATGCGAAGATTAAATAAATTATGAGAATTAGGTGGAATGCGGCCTTACATACTGTCATTAAGGAAAAAAACTATTAAAGCATTTTACTAACCACTTGACCTAATCTACCACAGAGTTTCACACTTCAAATGCTAGTTAATAATCTCAATTGGGATCTAGTCTCAATTTGGGGAACTGATCCTTGAAATATTTCCCAACTATATATTTTGGCTTCATTGCTCTTGGACATTCTCAATACATCTCTGCCAAGTATTTTTACCTAATTGATCCCGGTGGGAAAAGTTTTCCTAGATACAGGTCAGCTCTCCACGTGAGACCCAACCCACAAAATGTGTTGTAGCTCGATCCTGTTTCCCAGAGGAACAGGAATAGGAGAGGGTGTGAGACCATAACCCCAACCCAGAAGGAACAGGTTTATTCTTAGCATCATCTCTGAGCCCTTTATTCTCATGTTCATGGTCAGCTTTTCAGGCATTCCCAGGAAGGATGATAATAATAGTGACCAGTGAGCAAGGGGTAGGTCAATGCAAGTAAAGTTCCAGTGTCACCCGGAGATCCTAATCTGGTAGATGAGCTATATATATTTCTGGGAGAGGTTTTCATCTTCCCCAGCTTAATGGAACTACAGGTGCTTTTTGTATCCTGGACAGTCACTGGTTTTGAGCACAATCATGTGATGACAAGGCTCGCTGCTGTAGTCATCTGCAGCCATGAGAAGAATGTCCGGGAGGCCATTGGAGACATGGACCTGGATCCCTGCCAAGGCAGAACGCTAAGCCAATGCAGAATTCTGCCTAGGTCCAGAGTTCTGGCTATGTGAGCCTGGGGCTGAAATCACTGTTCGCAGAGTAAGTTTGCTGCTTGTAGCTATAAGCACTCAGTGAATCCACACTAGTCCTGAAGCTGCATGAAAATCAGAAGTTTGTTCTTCACCCCAGCAGTCCTTTCCTCCCTGTCTACTCAGACCTTCATCTTTATTGGCTGTCTGAGCATTCTGTTTTCTTTGGCTTCTTGTCCTCACATTCCCCAGTCATGACTGCCACCCGCCCTTCACTTGAATGCAGGCTGTCTTCCCAGCTCTGATCTGCACACTCCAGGGAACAAGGCTGGGAACTTATACTTCAGCACTGAATGCTGGCATATCCGACCAGCATTCCCATCTCAGTGGCTGGGCCCTGGGCTGAGGAACACAGCAGTCAGAGCTGCAGTGCTCATGACCCTCTCATCTGAGATGAGCAGGGAAATACCAAGCTTTGGTGTTCCTTTTCGCTCAATATTTTGCCTGCACAGTATTGAAAAATCTGTTAAGATTTGGTCACCAAATTGAAATAAACTGACAGAATTG